>NW_019943146.1:39804-70748 GCF_002910315.2 Salvelinus sp. IW2-2015
TGTAGCGAAATGCTTGTGCTTCTAGTTCCGACAATGCAGTAATATATCCGATCACATATCTAYAATACAAAATCCAAGTGTACGTGTGTGTAGAGTTTGTGTCTTATCATGTTCCATAAGGTGTATTTTTACCTGTTTTTAACATCTGATTCTACTGCTTGCATCAGTTACCCGATGTGGAATAGAGTTCCATGTAGTCATGGCTCTATGTAGTACTGTGCGACTCCCATATTCCGTTCTGGACTTGGGAACTGTGATGAGACATTTGGTGACATGTCTTGTGGGGAATGCATGGGTGTCTGTTCTGTGTGCTAGAGGTTTAAACAGACACCTCGGTGCATTCAGCATGTCAACACTTCTTACAAAACCAAGTAATGATGAGGTCAATCTCTCCTCCACTTTGAGCCATGAGAGATCCAAATGCATAATATTAATGTTAGCTCTTCGTGTAAACCCAAGCGCCAGCTGTGCTGCCCTGTTCTGAGCCTATTCACACATTTCACATTGTGGCATCTGACCACACGACTGAACAGTAGTCCAAGTGCGACAAAACTATGGCCTGTGGCACCTGCCTTGTTGAAAATGCATAGTAACACCTTATTATGGACAGACTTTTCCGTATCTTAGCTACTGTTGTTTCAACATGTTTTGACCATGACAGTTTATAATCCAGGGTTTCTCCAAGCAGTTTAGTCACCTCAACTTGCTCAATTTCCACATGATTTATTACAAGATTTAGTTGAGGTTTAGGGTTTAGTGAATGATTGTCCCAAATACAATGCTTTAAGTTTTGGAACTATTTAGGACTAACTTATTCCTTGCCACCCATTCTGAAAATAACTGCAACTCTTTGTTGCAGTGACTTCACTAGCTGTTGTACCTGACGTGTATAGTGTAAAGTCATCCGCATACATAGACACACTGGCTTTACCTGAATTATATTGGAGAGGCTTCCATTAATGGGCAGGTGGGGCGGTAGCGTCCCACCTGGCTAATATCCGGTGAAATTCGTGGTCAACCAGGCAGGTGCGACACGAAAGTCAGAAATAGCGATATAATAAATTCCTTACCTTTGATGATCTTCTGTTGGCACTCCAAAAGGTCCCAGATACATCACAAATGGTCATTTTGTTCGATAATGTCCTTCTCTATATACATAAAAACTCAGTTTAGCTGGCGCGCTTCAGGCAATAATCCACCTAGTTTCCCTCCATCAGAATGCATACAAATTGAATCCCAAACGTTACTAATAAACTTTTCCAAACTAGTCAAACAACATTTATAATCAAACCTTAGGTACCCTAATACGTAAATAAATTATACAATTTAAGACGGAGAATCGTTATTGTCTTTACCGGAGAAGAAAAAATACCAAAGAACGCGTTCTCTTCCACGCGCTTGGAAACACTACAGCCAAAATGGGAGCCACCTAGAAAAACTACAATTTCTGGGTCATTTTTCCAAAAACCAGCATGAAACTCCTTCTAAAGACTGTTGACATCTAGTGGAATCCCTAGGAACTGCAATCTGAGAGGATTTCGCCTAATAATAAAAGTGACAGCCATTGAAAACAGTAGTAGGCTGAATTATTTTTTGGGGGGGGATGGTTTCTCCTCGGGTTTCGCCTGCCATATCAGTTCTGTTATACTCACAAACATAATTTTAACAGTTTTATAAACGTTGGAGTGTTTTCTATCCAAATCTATTAATTATATGCATATCCTAGCTTCCCCAAACGCGATCATGACATGCAGGTTAAAATATCAAAACAAACTCTGAACCAATTACATTACACGGGCATGTGCTGACCAACTGGCAGGTGAATTCACTGACATTTTCAACATGTCCTTGATTAAGTCTGTAATACCAACATGTTTCAAGCAGACCACCACAAATAAAATAAAAAATAAAATAAAAAAGACCACCACAGTCCCTGAGCCCAAGAACACAAAGGCAACCTGCCGAAATGACTACAGACCCGTGGCACTCACGTCCGTAGCCATGAAGTGCTTTGAAAGGTTGGTAATGGCTCACATCAACACCATTATCCCTGAAACCCTAGACCCACTCCAATTTGCATACCGCCCAAACAGATCCACAGATGATGCAATCTCTATTGCACTCCACACTGCCCTTTCCCACCTGGACAAAAGGAACACTTATGTGAGAATGCTATTCATTGACTTCAGCTCAGCGTTCAACACCATAGTACCCTCAAAGCTCATCACTGAGCTAAGGATCCTGGGACTAAACACCTCCCTCTGCAACTGGATCCTGGACTTCCTGACGGGCCGCCCCCAGGTGGTGAGGGTAGCTAGTAACACATCTGCCATGCTGATCCTCATCACTGGAGTTCCCCAGGGGTGCCTGCTCAGTCCTCTCCTGTACTCCCTGTTCATCCACAACTGCATGGCCAGGCATGACTCCAACACCATCAATAAGTTTGCAGACGACACAACAGTGATAGCCCTGATCACCGACAACGACGAGACAGCCTATATTTTCTTTATTTTTGAAAGAAGAAATGGCCAACATGATCCTGACCTGTCTATTGTTTCAGCCCCTCGGCGTTTAGCTGATGTGGAAAACAGTAAGCCGGTTTTTATTTTTCAAAAAGTCACAGAAGATGAGGTCTTATCTGCACTATCTGCTATAGATTCTAAGAAATCATTAGGCGCTGACAATCTGGATCCATATTTACTCAAGTGTGCGGCACCTATTATTGCTGGTGTAGTGACCCATATTTTTAATGAAACATTGGTCGTAGGAAAGATTCCTAAATCTTGGAAAACAGCTTTTGTTTTTCCACTCCTCAAGGGAGGTGATGGTAGTGAGTTGGATAATTATCGGCCCATCTCTACGCTCTCCTGTTTGGCTAAAATTCTAGAGTCACTGGTGAATAGGCAACTACAATCTTTTTTAACTGTTGACAATATTCTTTMTAGTTATCAATCTGGCTTTAGACCTAAACACAGTACTATTACGGCCACTGTACGTGTTGTAAATGATATTACTAATGCCCTAAATAATAGAAAGTACTGTGCCACCTTGTTCATAGATTTATCTAAAGCTTTTGACACTGTAGACCATGTGATACTTTTGGGTAAGCTGTTGTCAATAGGACTGGGATTGGATGCCTGTCGTTGGTTTCGTGATTATCTAAAGGATAGAAGTCAGGCTGTTAGAGTCGACGGCATCCAGTCAGAGCCATTGGAGTTGGTTAAAGGGGTCCCACAAGGTTCTATACTTGGTCCATTACTGTTCACTCTTTACATAAACAATATCGGTGATGAGATAAGAAAGTGTCAAATTCATTTATATGCTGATGACACTGTCATGTACTCTATCGCTTCAACGGCTGACCAAGCATTATCACTATTGGAGACAGATTTTAAGATATTACAAGGGTCTTTTATACAGCTGAAACTTGTTTTAAATGCAAAGAAATAACATTTTATGATTTTTAATAGGTTCAAAAAGTTGGTTAAAAATACACTTGTACTTACGAGCTTAGATGGTTCTCGAATTAATCAGGTCTCTGCATATAAATACTTGGGGATATGGTTGGATGATAAACTGTCTTTTAAAATGCATATTGATTAACTTTGTAAACGGCTAACAATCAAGCTGGGCTTCCTCTATAGAAACAGGGCATGCTTGTCCTCTACAAATAGAAGACAAATTGTGCAAGGTACTTTTATGTCTGTTATAGATTATGGGGATATTATTTACATGCATGCTACGGCATCAACATTTAAGTCGCTGGATGCTACTTATCATTGCGCATTTAGGTTTATTACGGGTGCTAGCTACAGAACTCAGCACTGTGTTTTATATCATAATGTGGGTTGGACTTCGCTATCCGTGAGACCAGAACAACATGCTCTCGTGTTTGTCTATAAAGCACTTCTGAATAAACTACCTTCTTATTTATCATCACTCATCAATATTATAATTATAATTCCTAAAACCAGGTCTCAAGCATGGATTACACTTGAGGCCCATGCGATTTCCACAGAGTTGGGTATGGCTGCCTTTTCCTGTTACGCTCCTTGCCTATGGAATAGCCAGCAGACTAAACTTAAACTTGAGACTCTTGTCCCCCTTGCTCATTTTAAATATTTATTGGAGCATTTTTATTATTGTATTGCTTGTAACTGTTTCGGGCAATGCAAGTTATTGTGCTGTTAGTAGAATAACCTATGTGTAAATGAAATCTATGTTGTATTTTTAGATTAAATTTTTTAAAAATGTTTTTAATTTTTATTATCTGTGATCGTTTTGTTTGTCTTGTTTAGTTTTTTTAATCATTGTACCTAAACTGTATGTATAAACATGTATATACGCAGGACCCAGCTGTAAAAGAGACCTTGGTAACAGTCTGTGTTCCTTGTTGAAATAAAGGTGTAATAATATAGGGAGGAAGTCAGAGACCTGGCTTGTGAGGCAGATGAAGCTGTAGCCATATGTGACCGACCGGCTCGATTCAGTCTTATGTAGCAAAATTTGAAATAGTGTTTTTTACATTGGATAAAAGTGAAGACTCAGAGCTAGAAAATGGTATATCATACCCTACAGTTGAGGAACAATGGGAAAGTAATTCTGCTTTGAAAGTTCATCAACTTCTAACCTCACTTTTGTGAAAATGGCACTTGAACATTTTGGTACAAGCACTGGAGAGCTTTTATTTGTCTATGCCCATTCAGCATCGTTCACACCCTATTAAGCCTTAGCCCCACCCATCTCTTTAATGATTCAAATGCATAACATCAGCAGCCTGATGGTCCGAAATAGCATTAGTGGTGTATTTTAACACCAATAAACCCATACAATTGAAAGTTATTTAATTTATGTCAATSTAGCACACCAGGCAACTAAAATCAACTTTCAAAACATTGTTTTGGTTTGTTTATAGCTTGTTAGCTAGCTAGCTAATTTGTATTTATTTATACAGGAAAATAAACTCAAAATAAGATCATTATTAACAAGTTAATGTGGAGCCAATTACAGGAAATAGCTTCAGGTTGTGAGTGTCACAAAATAAAGGGAGGACATTCTACCAGAGAATTTTAGAACTTGGACACTGTCTCGTTGGCCTAACGTTGGGTGGGAACCCCCACCCTAGAGAAGTTAAGCTACATACAGTTGAAGTTGGAAGTTTACATACACCTTAGCCAACTACATTTAAACTCAGTTTTTCAAAATTCCTGACATTTAATCCAAGTAAAACATCCCTGTCTTAGGTCAGTTAGGATCACCACTTTATTTTAAGAATAAATGAAATGTCAGAATAATAATAGAGAGAATGATTTATTTCAGCTTTTCTTTATTTCATCACATTCCCAGTGGGTCAGAAGTTGGGAAGCTCCATTTTCTTTCTCTCTTTTATTGAATAGGTTACGGTCCGGTTGAAATATTATCGATTATGTTTGTTAAAAACAACCTGAGGGTTGATTATAAAAAACATTTGACATGTTTCTACGAACATTACGGATACTTTTGGGAATTTTCGTCGAACGGAACGAGGGTTTGGTTTTCTGAACATAACGCGCAACCCAAATGGCATTTTTTTGTTATAAAAGTAATATTTATCGAACAAAAATAACATTTATTGTGTAACTGGGAGTCTCGTGAGTGCAAACCATCCAAAGATTATCAAAGGTAAGCGATTACTTTAATTGCTTTTCTGACTTTCGTGACCATGCTAATTTGGGGCTAGCTGTTCTAGCATTGATTGATACACTCACAAAAGCTTGGATTAGTTTCGCTGCAAAGCATATTTTCAAAATCTGACACGATAGGTGGATTAACAACAAGCTAAGCTGTGTTTTGGTATATTTCACTTGTGATTGCATGATTATAAATATTTTTGTAATATTTTGCGCCCTGCAATTCAGAGGTTGTTTAGGAAAATGATCCCGCTAAAGGGATCCGTAGCTCAGAGAAGTTAAAGGCACAGTCAAATAAGTGCATGTAAACTTCTGACCCACTGGAATTGTGATACAGTGAATTATAAGTGAAATAATCTGTCTGTAAACAATTGTTGGAAAGATTACTTGTCTCATACACAAAGTAGATTTCCTAACGACTTGCCAAAACTATAGTTTGTTAAAACTTCTTATGGCTGCAATCCCGTTAACGGGATCGATATGACAACAGCCAGTGAAAGTGCAGGACGCCAAAGCATACTCAAGCATACAAGTATTTCACACCATTTTAAAGATACACTTCTCGTTAATCCACCAGTGTCCGATTTCAAAAAGGCTTAACAGCGAACGCACCACAAACGATTATGTTAGGTCACCGCAAAATCACAGAAACAACATAACCATTTTTCCAGCCAAAGACAGGAGTCACAAAAACCAGAAATAGAGATAAAATGATCATTAACCTTTGATAATCTTCATCAGATGACACTCATAGGACTTCATGTTACACAAAACATATATGTTTTGTTCGATAAAGTTCATATTTATATCCAAAAACCTCAGTTTACATTGGTGCCATGTTCAGAAATGCCTCCAAAATATCCGCAGAAATTGCAGAGAGCCACATCAAATAACAGAAATAGTCATCATGAACTTTGATGAAAGATACATGTTTTACATAGAATTAAAAATACACTTGTTCTTAATGCAACCGCTGTGTCAGATTTCAAAAAAGCTTTACGGCAAAAGCACAATATTCAATAATCTAAAAACAGTGTTCAGCCACAAAAGGAAGCCATACAGTTACCCGCCAAATTGTGCAGTCAACAAAACTCTCTATGTCTATGTAAACTTCTGACTTCACCTGTACCTGTGTTCTCTGTTTGTCTGTTGCCAGTTAGTTTTGTTTGTCAAGCCTACCAGTGTTTTTCCCTTGCTCCTGTCTTTTTCTAGTTCCTCTTTCCTAGTTTTCCCGGTTTTGACCATTCTGCCTGCCTGCCGTTCTGTACCTTGTCACACCACCCTGGATTTGTGACAGCTAACCTTTAGGGTCAAGGGTTAACATCAAGGGAAATCGCTCAGCACCACACACTGCAGCATAATCAATCCTACTTTACTAGACCACACCCTTAAACAGCATGACATAGGGAGAATGCTGCAACAGCTTACAGTACAAACATACTGTATACCCTGGCATGCATACATGTACACATGCAAACTAACGCAAAGGCAATTATTTAAAATATTTGCGTCATCTAAGCATTCATGTTCTTTAAGAACATAGCTGCGAAAAGAAAGATTAGCCATGCAAACATCTCTAGTCTCAAGAATGAATATTCTTAAGTTGCATCATAGTACAGCTGTAACAGTAACCTGTATTAACATGGTCGTTTTTATCAGGAAAACTAATTAAGTTTTTAGGTTCCCTTTCTATTACATGAAAATAAATGCAAAACATGAAACATTTCACTGGTGAGCAATGTCTCAGTTCTTGTGGTGAGCAATGGTGAGCAACTGGTGAGCAACTTGTGGTGAGCAACTGGTGAGCAATGTCTCAGCAAAAACATTGTGCTATCCTGGAGCACGAGTACAGGACATTAGTAAGCTGCTCCCAAACATTTTAAATCTGCATTCAATGACATGATGAAGGGCAGATCAGAACAGCTGAAGAAGGATTTTAAACAGCTTTGAAATTCCAGAAAATTATGTCATGGTATTAGAATCTTCTGATAGGCTAATTGACAATTTCAAGGCCTACTTTCAAACTCAGTGCCTCTTTGCTTGACATCATGGGAAAATCCAAAGAAATCAGCCAAGACCACAGAAAAACATTTGTGGACCTCCACACGTCTGGTTCATACTTCTGAGCAATTTTTTAAACGCCTGAAGGCACCACGTTCATCTGTACAAACAATAGTACCCAAGTACACCGTGGGACCACGCAGCCGTTATACCGCTCAGGAAGGCGACGCGCGTTCTGTCTCCTGAGATGAACGTAACTTATGGTGCGAAAGTGCAAATAAATCCCAGAACAACAGCAAAGGACTTGTAAAGATGCTGAGAGGAAACAGGTACAAAAGTATCTATATCCACAGTTAAATGTGTCCTATGACGACATACCCTGAAAGAGTCAGCTCATCAAGGAAGAAGCCACTGCTCCAAAACCGCCATAAAAAAGCCAGACCACGGTTTTGCAACTGCACAAGAAGACAAAGATCATATATTTGGAGAAATGTCCTTTTGGTCTGATGGAACAAAAATAGAACGGTTTGGCCATACTGACCATCATTAAGTTTGGAGGAAAAAAGGGGAGGCTTGCAGAGCCGAAGAACACCATCCCAACCGTGAAGCAGGACGGGTGGCAATATCATGTGTGGGGGTGCTTTGCTGGCAGGAGGGACTGGTGCGCTTCACAAAATAGATGGCATCATGAGGTAGGGAAATTATGTGGATCATTGAAGCAAAATCTCAAGACATCAGTCAGGAAGGTTACAGCTTGGTCGAAATGGATCTTCCAAATGAACAATGACCCCAAGCATACTTCCAAGTTGTGGCAAAATGGTTTGAGGCAACAAAGTCAGAGTATTGGAGTGGCCATCACAAAGCCCTGACCTCAATCCCGTAGAAAATTTGTGGGCAGAACTGAAAAAGCGTGTGCAAGCAAGAGGGCCTACAAAACTGACCTCATGTTAACCAGTCGGGAACTAGGAAGGGCCAAAATTTTCTCAACTTATTGTGGGAAGCTTGTGGAAGGCTACCCAAACGTTTGACCCAAGTTCAACAATTTAAAGGCATGCTACCAAATATTGGATTGAGTGTATGTAAACTTCTGACAACACGGGGAATGTGATGAAATGAATAAAAGCTTTAAATATTCATTCGCTCTAACTCTTATTCTGACATTTCACATTCTAAAAAATAAAGTGGTGATCCTATAACTCGACCTAAGAGCAGGCAATTTTTTAACTGAGGCTTAAATGTCAGGATTGTGAAAAACTGAGTTCAAATGTATGTTGGCTAAGGTGTATGTAAACTTCCGACTTCAACCTGTATATTTGTATAGACTACACCATTTTTACATTGACATTTGAGTCATTTAGTAGACATTCTTCTCCATTGTCAACTAACAAGGCGCAATTAGGGGTGCCTTATAGAATAGAAGTAAACTCAAGTTGTATTTCCTTTCATTGGTAATTTGCATTTGCAACTTCTGTATTCCTGTTCAACTACATCAATTCAAATACAATTCAAATATAAGAATGTGTATGTGTGTGGTAGTACAGGTGCTGAGTGCTCTCCCTGACCCAGTGTTCATGCCTAAGACCAGCCATGTGGGTTTACAATGGAGACACTGCTGCTCCTACTCTATTTTGGCAAGTGCCGCTGCTTGTGTGTGTGTGTGTGTGTGTGTGTGTGTGGTGTGTGTTGTGTGTGTGTGTGTGTGTGTGTGTGTGTGTGTGTGTGTGTGTGGTGTGTGTGTGTGTGGTGTGGTGTGTGTGTGTGGGTGTTGTGTGTTGTGTGTGTGTGTGTGTGTGTGTGTGTGTTGTGTTGGTGTGGCATCGTTTGTGTGTCAGCTAAGTCCTTCTCACCTCATTTCCTTCTACGATACTTTACTCACATACGACTTACTCTGTCCTCGAATTTTCTTTGGCTATCCTGACATGTGGTAAACCAACACTGCATAGTAGTTTGATTTCAAACAGTGGACTCTTCACCTTTGTTCTATTTTTTAAAATTTAAATTTTATTTTTTTCACATCATCCCTCTGAAATCTTCTGCTTTTCACTCCACAGCTTCTCCTGTGTTCTATAGTAGTATACCATGTGTTCTATAGTAGTATAACGTGTATCATACGTAGTATCACATGTTATCGTATAGTAGTATACACGTGTTCAGTAGTAGTATACACATGTTCTATACGTAGTATTCACGTGTCTATAGTAGTATACACGTGTTTCTATAGTAGTATACATGTGTTTATAGTAGTAGTATACACGTGTTCTATAGTGTATACACGTGTTCTTATACGTATGCGCAGTATACATGTGTTCTACTATGCGTAGTATGCGCGATGTTCTTATAGGTGTAGTATAGCACGTGTTCTAGTAGGACGTAGTATACCATGTTCTATTAGGTGGTAGTATACACGTGTGTCTATTAGGCGTGTATACGTGTGTCTATAGTAGGCGTAGTATGCACATGTTCTATAGGGTTCGTAGTATAAGTATCGATAACACGTGTTCNGTAGAGTGTTTATAGGTGTAAGTATACACGTTTCTATAGTAGGCGAGATAGTACCAATCGTGTTCATAGTAGGTGTAGTATACACGTGTTCTATAGTAGGCTAGTATACACTCTAGTAGTTAACGTTATAGTAGGCGTAGTATTACACGTGTTCTAAGTGCCGTAGCTTACACGTGTTCTATAGTCGGTAGTGATGTCTACTATGTGTTCTATAGTTCTTGTTGAGTATAGCCGTTCTCTAGTAGGCGTAGTCATACAATGTTCTATAGGTGTAGTATACACGGTTCTATGTAGGCCATAGTATCACATCTTAGGTGTAGTATACACGTTTCTATAGTAGGCGTAGTATACACGTCTTCTATAGTCGGCGTAGTATACACGTGTTCTAATAGGCGTATATACACGTGTTCTATAGTAGGCGTATATACACGTGTCTATAGTAGGCGTGTATTACACGTGTCTTAGGCGTAGTTACACGTGTTCTATAGTAGGGTAGTCATACCCGTGTTTATCTATAAAAGGTTAGTATAACACTGTTCAGTATATACAGTTCATAGTAGTACAATTTTCTATAGTAGTTTACACGTGTCATAATCACATGTTCCATATAGTAAGTAATTCTATGTGTTTATTAGTACATGTGTTCTATAGTAGTTACGCACGTGTTCTATAGTTCATAGTTAAGTTAGTAGCTATAGTAGCGTAGTATACTCTATAGGCTAGTATACACGTGTTCTATATAGTGCTAGTTAACAGGTTCTATTAGCGCGATTACACGTGTTCGTATATAACGTTTCTATGAGGCGTAGTATACGTGTTCTATAGTAGGGATAGTATAACGTGTTCTATAGAGCGCGTAGTATAAATGGTTCTATAGTTGGTAGTATACAACGTTTCTATAGGCCGTAGTTATACAGTTGTTTAGTAGGCGTTAATCACGTGTTCTATGTAGGCGTAGTATACACAGTGTTTATAGTGTAAGTATACACATTGTTTATAGGTGCTTACACCGTTTTAAGGTGCGTATATCAGTTTAGGCGTAGTATACACGTGTTCTTAGGCGGTATACACTGTTCTGTACGTCGTGTCTAAGGTGCGAGTATACAGTGTTCTATAGTAGGCGTAGTACGTGGATGTTCACGTGTTAGTGTTCCATGCGTATAGTATAGGTCTATGTAGTAATACACATTTCTATAGTGTATACACGTGTTCTATAAGTATCATGTGCAGTAGGTATACCGTGTTCGTAGTGGTAGTATACACGTGTCTATATAGTAAGTAAGACGTGTTCTATAGTAGAAGCGTTATATTACACGTGGTTCTATAGCTAGTATACACGTGTCTATAGTAGGCAGTATTACACGTGTTCTTATAGAGTACGTGTCTATTATACAGCGTGTATACCTGTTCTATAGTAGGTTAAAGGCGTAGTATACACGTGTTCTATAGTATGCGCAGTATACATGTTTCTATGCTAGTAGATAGTATGCATGATGATTGTGTAGTATACCCCACGTGTTCGTATAGTAGGCGTAGCTGTACAACGTGTTTCTATATAGGTGTAGTATACACGTTTCTACTAGTAGGCGTAGTATACACATCTTCATAGTAGTATACACGTGTTCTATAGTAAGGCGTAGTATACACGTTGTCCATAGTAGGCGTAGTATACACGTGTTCTATAGCGTAGTTGTACACGGTTCTATAGTCGTAGTATGCACATGTTCTATAGTTGTATGGTATACACCGTGTTTATTAGTAAGGCGTAGCTACTAACATGTCTATAGGATGTAGCGATACACGTGTTCTTGATAGGGCATGTATACAATGTTCTAAGGTTAGTATACACGTGTTCATAGTAGGCGTAGTAATACACGTCTTCTATCAGTCGGCTAGTATGACACGTGTCTATAGGCGTAGTATACACAGTTCTTATAGTAGAGGTAGTATACACACGTGTTCTATAGTAGTGCTAGTATACACGTGGTTCTATAGGCGTAGTATACACTGTGTTCTTTAGTAGGCGTAGTATACCGTGTTTTGATAGTAGTAATTACTATAGTCACATTGTTCAGTCTATAAGTCGATGGATGATCACATTCTTAGTAGGTATTACGACCGTGTTTATATAGTATACACATGTTCTATTGAGTAATAACGTGGTCTATACAAGATAGCACATGTTTCCAGGTAGTAGTAGCGTGTTCTATAGATAGTTGGCATGTGTTGTATAATAGTGTATGACCCGTGTTCTGACAGTAGTATAACGTGGTCTAGTAGTAGGCATATAGTAGCACTGTTCTATGCATAGATATCGCATGGTTTATAGTAGGCGTAGTATACACGTGGTTCTATGGGTAGGTACGGCTATAGGCGTAGTATACACGTTGCCTATGTATGCAAATTTATAGGTAGTTACACTGCTAGGTAAGCGTGTATACACAATTATCTATGGAGGTAGTATACACGTTCTTATAGGCGTGTACTACGACGTGTTCTATGTAGGCGTAGTATACACTGTGTCTAGAGGTACGTAGTATACACTAGGTTTACTAGTAGCGTTAGTAGTATTACACGTGTTTATAGTAGGATACAGTAGTTATAGTGAATCACAGTGTCTATAGGCGTAGTTACCGTGTTTACTAGTAGCGTAGATATCACATCGTTCTATAGCGTAGTATACACGTGTTCTAATAGCGTGGTATACACGTGTTTTATTAGGCGTAGTTATAACTGTGTTTATAGTAGCGTAGTATACACGTGTTCTATAGTAGGCGTAAGTATCAACGATGCTTCTATAGCGTATTAATGGTATAGTAGAGTAATCACGTGTTCTATATAGCTACACAGCGGTCTCAGCGTTGGTATACACTGTGTCTATAGTAGGCAGTAGTTATACAACTTCGAGGTGTTGATTACTGCAGTGGTTTGCTTCTTAGTAGGTAGTATAGCACGTGTTCTATAGGCGTAGTATACACGTGGTCGATAGTAGGTTAGTATACGCGTGTATATAGCATGCCACACGTGTGGTGTGGTCCTGATACGCTAAACCTGTTATAGGTGAACACGTGTTCTATAGTAGGCGTAGTATACCGTGTTCTATAGGCATAGTATACACGTGTTCTGATAGTGCGTAGGTATACACATGTGTTCTATAGGTAGTATTAGCCACGTGTTCTATTAGTTAGGCGTAGTACACAGTGTTCTATTAGGAGCATGTATACACGTGTTCTATAGGCGTAGTATAGACGTGTTCTAATAGGCTTAACGGTGTCTATAAGGCTGTTTCCTGTTCATAAGTGCGTATTTACACATTTCTATAAGGTTAGTACACGTGTTCTATAGTAGGCGTAGTAATACATGTCTTATATGACGAGTATAACACGTGTTCTATAGTAGGCGTAGTATACACTGGTGTTCTATAGTAGGCGTAGTATATCACAGTGTTTCTATCAGTAGGAGTAGTATACACGTGTTCTATTAGTAGGCGTAGTTACGCGTGTTCTAAGTATGGCGTAGGATACAGTACGTGTTCATATAGTAGGCGCCGTAGTATACACGTGTTTCTATAGTAGGCGTATATACACGTGTGCTCTAGTAGTGTCGTAGTATAGACGTGTTCGTTAGTAGGCGTAGTATAAACACGTGTTCTATAGATATTGGCGTCGTATCAACGTTTCTAATAGTAGGCTTTAGTAGTCTGTGTTCAGTCAAAGAAGGACAAAGGGTCGTTATTGTGTAGAGAGTTGAACAGTGTAGTCTGTGTGTCGAGAGTTGAACAGTGTAGTCTGTGTGTTCAGAGAGTTGAACAGTGTAGTCTGTGGTGTCAGAGAGTTGAAGGCAGTGTAGTGTCTGTGTGTAGAGAGTTGATACAGTGTAGTCTGTGTGTCAGAGAGTTGAACAGTGTAGTCTGTGTGTCAGAGAGTTGAACAGTGTAGTCTGTGTGTCAGAGAGTTTTGAACAGTGTAGTCTGTGTGTCAGAGTTGAACAGTGTAGTCTGTGCAGAGAGTTGAAACAGTGTAGTCTGTGTGTCAGAGGTTGAACAGTGTAGTCTGTGTGTCAGAGGAGTTTGAACAGTGTAGTCTGTGTGTCAGAGAGTTTGAACAGTGGTAGTCTGTGTGTCAGAGAGTTGACAGTGTAGTCTGTTGTGTCAGAGAGTTGAACAGTGGTAGTCTGTGTTGTGTCAGAGTGGTTGACGTGTAGTCTGTGTGTCAGAGAGTTGAACAGTTGTAGTTCTGTGTGTGAAGTGTTGACGTGTAGCTCTGGTGTCAGAGTGTTGAACGTGTAGTTCTGTGTTCCAGAGTGTTGAACAGTGTAGTCTTGTGTGTAGAGAGTGTTGAACAGTGTATCGTGTCGTGAGTGTACAGAGAGTTGAACGTAAGTCTTTGATATGGAGTCCTGTGTTGTGGTAAGTTGAACAGTGTTAGTCTGATGTGTCGAGAGTTGAGACAGTGTAGTCTGTGTGTCAGATGTAGTTGAAAGTGTAGTGTCTGTGTGTGTCAGAGAGTTGACAGTGTAGTCTGGTTGTCAGAGAGTTGAACAGTGTAGTCTGTGTGTCAGAGAGTGTTGAACAGTGTAGTCTGTGTGTCAGAGAGTTGACAGTGTAGTCTGGTGGTTCCAGAGGGTGAACCAGTGTAGTCTGTGTGTCAGAGTTTGAAACGATGTAGTCTGTGCCGAGCGAGTTAAATAACACTGTAGGTCCTTGTGTCCAGAGAGGTTGAACGTTAGTCTGTGTTCAGAGAGTCTGAAACAGTGTTAGTCTTGTGGTAAGAGGTGAACAGTGTGAGTCTGCGTGTCAGGAGTGTTTGAACAGTGTAGTCTGGTGTCAGAGAGTTGGATACAGTGTAGTCGTGTGTCAGAGTGTTGAGAGTTGAACAGTGTAGTCTGTGTGTCAGAGTGGTGTATGAGGGTGTTGAAGTAGAGACAGAGTGTGAAATAGAGATTGATGTGTTCATTTGGAAACAGGTGCTTTGCGGTAGAAGGAGAGGTGTGGTCCGATCCGATTGTTCTGGGCTCAGAGAGTCTGTTAGACTACACCGTGGCTGGATTTGATTGTTGGTAGTTAGCGAATGGTGAAATGTGAAAATGCTGTTTTCCTCCATCTGAGAGTGGTTGAATGGGTTGTTGCCCACTGTACTGTGAGAGCTTATTTTTGTGAAAGTCAAGAATAGGAATGACCTCACACTGCAACACAATATGTTATAGGCAGACAGGCTGACAGGCAGACAGACAGCCAGAGAGTCGTTAACATAGCCATACTGATGTTATAAAAAGCACTGAGACCACCTGGTGAACACCTATTAATCGTCAGGTAGCTGGAGGAGACAGTCGTTAGCCAGACGTTCGTTAACGGGCCTTTACAAATTAAACATGAACATGAATTCTTCACAGCTGCGATATAAAAGAACAGGATAATTTTAGAAAGGATCGTTCAACCTGCAAATTTAGCATCCTTCAAATAAAATCTCTCTGTCTTTGCCTGTTAAAACTCGAATCTCTTTAGAAAGTTAAAAGGGAGGATTTCAGAGGGGTATTCGCTGATGTGAAATGTTTCACGATTTGCATTTATTTTCATGTAATGGAAAGGGAACCTGAGAACTTAATTTATTTTCCGGACAAAATAAAAGTGACGCAAAATCACTAACTACTGTGTAAATACAATAACTACCATGTAAATACAGGTTACTGTTACAGCTGYACTATGATGCAAATTAATTAAGAATATGGAACAAATTGGTTCTTGAGACTAGAGATGTTTGCATGGCTAATCTTTGTTTTCACAACTATGTCCTTAAAGAAAATGAATGCTAAAATGACACAAACATTTTAAATAATTGCCTTTGCGTGAGTTTGCATGTGTACATGTATGCATGCCAGTGTATACAGTATGTTTGTACTGTAAGCTGTTGCAGCATTCTCCCTATGTYATRCTGTTTAAGGGTGTGGTCTAGTAAAGTAGGATTGATTATGCTGCAGTGTGTGGTGCTGAGCGATTTCCCTTGATGTTAACCMTTGACCCTAAAGTTAGGGGTCAAAAATCCAGGGTGGTGTGACAAGGTACAGAACGAGAATTGATGGAAATTATGTAAAAATGTATCACTAGCCACTTTAAACAATGCCACTTAATATAATGTTTACATACCCTACATTACTCATCTCATATGTATATGTATATACTGTACTCTATATCATCTACTGCATCTTGCCATCTTTATGTAATACATGTATCACTAGCCACTTTAAACTATGCCACTTTATGTTTAYATACCCTACATTACTCATCTCATATGTATATACTGTACTCKATACCATCTACTGCATCTTGCCTATGCCGTTCTGTACCATCACTCATTCATATATCTTATGTACATATTCTTTATCCCTTTACACTTGTGTGTATAAGGTAGTAGTTGTGGAATTGTTAGGTTAGATTACTTGTTGGTTATTACTGCATTGTCGGAACTAGAGGCACAAGCATTTCGCTACACTCGCATTAACATCTGCTAACCATGTGTATGTGACAAATAACATTTGATTTGATTTGATTTGGCAGGCAGGCTCAGGGCAGGCAGGCAGAATGGTGAAAACCGGGAAAACTAGAAAACAGGAACTAGAAAAAATGCTGGTAGGCTTGACAATCAAAATGAACTGGCAACAGACAAACAGAGAACACAGGTATAAGTACACTGGGGATATTTATGTCACCCACCTGGAGGGGAGTAGAGACAAGCACAAAGACAGGTGAAACAGATCAAGGTCTGACAGTCAGACTCCGAATTGACAGAGACGTAATCCTCATATCTGGAAAATTCTTCATCTTCCAAAGTGGAAGACGCTCCTTCCACACTAGCTTCTCTGTCTGCAAAATATATTTTTTCTATACTGATTTAGTGTCACGATCGTCATAAGGAGTGGACCAAAATGCAAAATGTGGTATGTTTCCATCCTTTTAATTAGGAAGAGAAAACTCAAAATACAAAAACAATAAAGCGAACAAACGAACCGTGAAGCTCAGAGTAGTGCTCACAGGCAACTATACCTAGACAAGATCCCACAAAGCACAATAGGGAAATGGCTACCTAAATATGATCCCCAATCAGAGACAACGATAAACAGCTGCCTCTGATTGAGAACCATACTAGGCCAACGTAGAAATCTAATTCACCTAGATAACCCACCCTTAATCACACCCCGACCTAACCAACATAGAGAAAAAAAGCTCTCTATAGTCAGGGCGTGACATTGAGATGATTTTTGCCATACTGATTGATTGTGGTAAGGAGCCACACATGCAAAGCTATTTATTTGTTTTGTCTTTATTTGTTTTGCCCCAGTCTGCACCTGAATGAGGTAGAGTGTGGAAAAACGCTGAATTATTAACAGTGTATCGGAATAATGTATTGTAATAACATTGTGCAGGTTCCCGCAAGACATTGTGTAGTGTCACACACTACGAAGGGTAAATAGTGTGAGAAAAGCGAGAGTGCTATGTTGAAACAGCAGGCCCAGGGTGGAGGAAGACAGAGTGAAAGCACATAGCAAACCTTTGTTTCAGTTTTACTTGTTTTCACCTATACACACACTTTTCCACACTTGTTTTACACTCGGGTCCAGTGGACCCGAACATAGGGTTAGGGATGAAATATAAATGTGTATATGTGTGCACTCAATAAAATAGTCTCAGTTTGAAAATACAATTAATTGTATCATTTTTCTTTTAGTAACCTTCGAAAATGGGTACCACAGACCCGAACACCACTCAAATGTTAAGCAAGCTGGACATGGGGCTTTTTTCACAAACACAAACAGAACCCCAGGACAGCAACACAATTTGACAAAACCAAATCATGAGATAACAAAAATAAATCAACTTGACACATTGGGAAAGAAAGAGCAAACTAGAATGATATTTGGCCCTAAGCATAGAGTACACAGAGGCAGAATACCTGACCACTGTGACTGACCCAAAATTAAGGAAAGCTTTGACTATGTGCACACTGCCCACAAAATGAGCTGCACTTCCTAACCTCCTGCCAAATGTATGACCATATTAGAGACACATTTCCCTCAGATTACACAGATCCACAAAGAATTCGAAAAGAAAATCACATTTTGATAAACTCCCATATCTATTGGTGTCACGACTTCCACCGAAGGTAGTTCCTCTCCCTGTTCGGGCGGCTCTCGGCGGTCGGCTTCGCCGGCCTACTAGCCATCCCCAATCCTTTTTCCTTTTCTGTTTGTTTTGTCTTTGGTTCTTTCACACCTGGTTTCATTTGCCTTAATTTCTGTGTGTATAATTACCCCTGTTGCCTGCCTAGGTTTGTGTGGGATTATTCGTGTGATGTTGCTCGTTAAGGTTGTGCCTATTTTGTTTTCACGTATTTATACTGAGTGTGTATATATTTAGGAGCGTTGTTTTTTAATCCTTTCGTGAGTAACGGGTTTCTCTGTTGTCGAGTGCGTTTATTTTCGGTAATATACCTTGCCTGTATGTTTATGAACTTGCCCATTAAATAACGCATCTCGGACATCTCTGCTCTCCTGCGTCTGACTCCTTCACCTACCTCTAAACGCAACTTGTCACAATTGGGTGAAATACCACAGTGTGCAATCACAGCATTAAGATTTGTGACCTCTTGGCACAAGAAAAGGGCAACCAGTGAAGAACAAACACCATTGTTGTAACGTGTGCGCTAAGAATCGGGACGCAAGTACAGGGAGTGAACTTAATAAATATACGAACATGGAACAAAACAAGAACCACAGGTAGCGTACAGACTTAAAAAAAAACGTTTTTAATATAACCAGGTAGGCCAGTTGAGAACCAGTTCTCGTTTACAACTGCGACCTGGCCAAGATGAAACAAAGCAGTGCGACAAAAACAACAGAGTTACACATAAACAAACGTACAGTCAATAACACAATAGAAAAATCAATGTACATTGTGTGCAATTGTAGAAGAGTAGAGAGGTAAGGCAATAAATAGGCCATAGAGGCGAAATAATTACAATTTAGCATTAACACTGGAGTGATAGATGTGCAGATGATGATGTGCAAGTAGACATACTGGGGTGCAAAAGAGGAAGAGGGTAAGTAATAATATGGGGATGAGGTAGTTGGGTGTGCTATTTACAGACTGGCTAGGTACAGGTACTGTGTACAGGTACAGTGATCGGTAAACTTCTCTGACAGCTGATGCTTAAAGTTAGAGAGGGAGATATAAGACTCCAGCTTCAGAAATGTGTGTAATTCGTTCCAGTCGTTGGCAGAAGAGAACTGGAAGGAAAGGCGGCCAAATGAAGTGTTAGCTTTGGGGATGACCAGTGAAATATATCTGCTGGAGCGTGTGCTACGGGTGGGTGTTGCTATGTTGACCAGTGAGCTGAGATAAGGCGGGGCTTTACCTAGACTTATAGATGACCTGGAGCCAGTGGGTTTGGCGACGAATATGTAGCGAGGGCCAGCTAACGACAGCATACAGGTCGCAGTGGTGGGTAGTAAATGGGGCTTTGGTGACAAAACGGATGGCACTGTGATAGACTACATCCACTTTGCTGAGTAGAGTGTTGGAGGCTATTTTGTAAATGACATCGCCAAAGTCAAGGATCGGTAGGATAGTAAGTTTTACGATGGTATGTTTGGCAGCATGAGTGAAGGAGGCTTTGTTGTGTAATAGGAAGCCGATTCTAGATTTAATTTTGGATTGGAGATGCTTAATGTGAGTCTGGAAGGAGAATTTACAGTCTAACCAGACACCTAGGTATTTGTAGTTGTCCACATATTCTAAGTCAGAACCGTCCAGAGTAGTGATGCTAGTCGAGCGGGAGGGTGCGGGCAGCAATCGGTTGAATAGCATGCATTTAGTTTTACAAGCATTTAAAAGCAGTTGGAGGACACGGAAGGAGTGTTATATGGCATTGAAGCTCGTTTAGAACCAGGCGAGGCAGTCATTTGAGAAGCCAAGGCTATTGAGTCTGCAGATAAGAATGCAGTGATTGACAGAGTCGAAAGCCTTGGCCAGGTCGATGAAGACGGCTGCCCAGTACTGACTTTTAGTGATGGCGGTTATGATATCGTTTAGGAACTTGAGCGTGGCTGAGGTGTACCCATGACCAGCTCGGAAACCAGATTGCATAGTGGAGAAGGTATGGTGGATTTCGAAATGGTTGGTGATCTGTTTGTTAACTTGGATTTAGAAGATTTTAGAAAGGCAGGGCAGGATGGATATAGGTCTATAACAGTTTGGGTCTAGAGTGTCTCCCCTTTTGAAGAGAAGGATGACAACGACAGCTTTCCAATCTTTGGGGATCTCAGACGATACCAAAGAGAGGTTGAATAGGCTAGTAATAGGGGTTGTAACAATTTCGGCAGATCATTTTAGAAAGAGGTGGTCCAGATTGTCTAGCCCAGCTGATTTGTAGGGATCCAGATTTCGCAGCTGTTTCAGAACATCAGCTGTCTGGATTTGGGTGAAGGAGAAGCTGGGGGGGGGGGGGTGGCTTGGGTAGCTTGCTGCAGGGGGTGCTTAGATGTTGACTGGGGTAGGGGGTAGCCAGGTGGAAAGCATGGCCAGCCGTAGAAAAATGATTCTTGAAATTCTCGATTATGGTAGATTTATCGGTGGTGACAGTGTTTCCTATCCTCAGTGCAGTGGGCAGCTGGGAGGAGGTGCTCCTATTCTCTATGGACTTTACAGTGTCCCAAAACGTTTTGGAATTAGTGCTACAGGATGCAAATTTCTGTTTGAAAAAGCTAGCCTTAGCTTTCCTAACATAAACATAATCAATAATGCCTCGGGAAAAAACCAAAGGGAGTGACAGATATAGTGGAGGTAATCAGGAAGGTGATGGAGTCCCATGAGGCGCAGGTGCGCGTAATGATGGTGGCAGGTGTGCGTAATAATGAATAAACTGGTGACAACGAGCACCAGAGAGGGGGAGTCGGAGTAGACATGACAGTACCCCCTCCCTGACGCGCCGTTCCAGCCTCAGGACGCCGACCAGAGGGACGGTCCCGAGGACCAGAGCCGGCTGAGACGCGGTAACCTGTTTAGCCGGCTGAGGCGCGGGAACCTGTAGATTCGGCTGAGGCGCGGGAACCTGTAGATCCGGCTGAGGCGCGGGAACCTGTACAGCCGGCTGAGGCGCGGGAACCTGTAGATCCGGCTGAGGCGCGGGAACCTGTAGAGCCGGCTGAGGCGCGGGCACCTGTAGAGCCGGCTGAGGTGCGGAAGCCTGACGAGCCGGCTGAGGTGCGGAAGCCTGACGAGCCGGCTGAGGCGAGGGAGCCTGACGAGCCGGCTGAGGCGAGGGAGCCTGACGAGCCGGCTGAGGCGAGGGAGCCTGACGAGCGAACAGATGGTTGAGAACCTGTCATGCCAGCTGAGGCATGAAAGCCTGACGAGCCAGCTGAGGCGAGGGAGCCTGACGAGCCAGCTGAGGCATCCCTGGTTGCGTCGGCAGCCACCTTTGGACCCGACGTCACCAGTAAAAAAAAAAAATCCCTGTTGCTTCCCTTTGGCGAGGTGTTATTCTGTAATGCGTACGCAAAGAATCGGGAAGCAAGTACAGGGAGTTAATTGAATAAATAACAGAACAAAACAAGAAACACGAGTAGCATACAGACATGAAACAATAACGCCTGAGGAAAGAAACAAAGGGATTGACAGATAGAGGGGAGATAATCAGGAAGGTGATGGAGTCCTGGTGAGTCTCATGAGGCACAGGTGCGCGTAATGATGGTGACAGGTGTGCGTAATAATGATTTATCTGGCGTCAACGAGCGCCAGAGAGGAGGAGTGGGAGTAGACGTGACAATTGTAAATACAAACCATATTTATGTTTATTTAGTTTCCCTTTCGCACATCATTACAACACTGTATATAGACAAAATGTAAGGACGGACGCCGGGTATGAGAAGCAGGTACCGGGAGTCAAACATTTAATAGGTAACAGAACAGAAACAGCATCAGCACATGGGTATACAAGGACATATGAACATTAATGCTGAAGCAGGGAACAGAGCGGGGAACCAGACAGATATAAGGAAGGTAATGACAGAGGTGATTGAGTCCAGGTGAGTCTAATAATCGCTGATGCACGTGATGGGGGGGAAGGCAGGTGTGCGTAATGACGATGGCAGGAGTGCGCAATGCCGGGGAGCCTGGCACCCTTGAGCGGCCGGGGGGAAGAGCGGGAGCAGGCGTGACACATAATATAAAGCCCCTTAATAAAGCCCCTTAAATTGAATTGAAGAGAAGGGGAGAGATCGAGAAAGATAAAGGTAGAGAGACTGGAGGAAGTGTGAGAGAACAAGACGGAGACAGAAGTCGGCATAGAGATGAATGGAGATGAAAACATATTGGGCGGAGCACAATTTGCCCAGCATCGTCTGGGTTAGGGGAGGGTTTGGCCGGGGTAGGTCTTCATTGTAAAATAAGAATATGTTATTTTCTGACTTGCCAAGTTAAATATAGGTAAAAATACAATAAAAAAAAACAATGTGCTGGTGCGCTCGAATGGGTAAAAACTATAAGGCTGAAAACAAATGGAGATGGGAGAGAAAGAATGGAAGCAGCGTGAGGACTGTGTGTATGATGTTTATTTTATCTGGTGTGGCAGGTGTGCTGGTCGTTGTCTAACCTTGCTGTGCTGCGGTGCGGTCTGCTAGCCACGTCCTGGCTGGGGAGGGAGGAGATAAGGGGAGTAATGATGCTGGTCAGGAATAACACAGAATAACTCGGACCGCCGAGGGAGACACTGGACAGACACTAGACAACAGACTCTATCCATCCATCCAGCCACCCCCCCTCTCGCTCTCTCTCTCTCTCTCTCTCTTGCTCTCTCTCTCTCTCTTGTTCTTTCTCTCTCTTGTTCTCTCTCTCTCTCCCTCTCCCTTTGTCTCAGAACATACATTAGACGGTTTATCACCTCCCTGCTGGTATTGTCTGTTTATATAGACTGTTTGCTTGGGGGAAATATGTTTGGCTGATTTCCCACTGAGCTAAGGACACAGGACCCTCTATGTGTTGTTATCATACAACTGAAACCTATAGAAGTCAGAGAAATAGATAACTGTTAAAGGTTGGAAGCATGACATCAGACTTTACAGCAGAGAGGCCCTGAGAGAAAGGATAGGTGACTGACTGCAATATTGTGGAAACTATTACAGGTGTTCTCATATATTTCTGCCCTGTCCTAAAATGAGTTGCTTCAGGCATATCTAAAAGGTTATGGTAAAACATATTGGTGCAAAGGCCTGAAGCTGGTATTTACCCTGTGTGTCAGACAGCCTTGTGTATAAATGAGTGTTGATATTGGCAGCAGTGGCTGTGGTATTGGGTTGCTGATTCAGAGTAACATCAGTGCTTAATAAAGCTACACTAAGCTTATACCCTGATCGAATGTAATCAGCAGATCATGAATACTATGTGGTCTGTTATTACTCTGTAAATAAATAGAAAATGCATCATATCCCTACTCTATGCAACATGGAATGAGTCACTGCTGACATTACTCATAATTCTGATGATATTTATATTGGTTTTTCATTCCTTTTTCATTTATCTTTGAGGGTTTGTGTGATGTGTTTATTTGTATTTATTTTTAAACAAGGCTTAACTTCTACCGAGTCAGAAACCCGGATCCGGGAGCACCCCCCACCCCCCACCAGTAAAAAAGCTGAATAGCATAGCTAGCATAGCGTCACAAGTAAATAGTAGCATCTAAATATCATTAAATCACAAGTCCAAGACACCAGATGAAAGATACAGATCTTGTGAATAAAGCCACCATTTCAGATTTTTAAAATGTTTTACAGGGAAGACACAATATGTAAATCTATTAGCTAACCACGTTAGCAAAAGACACCACTTTTCTAACTCCATCAGTTTCTTACTCCATCAGGTGCTATCACCAATTCGGCAAATAAAGAATATTGATAGCCACTAACCAAGAAAAACCTCATCAGATGACAGTCTGAATAACATATTTATTGTATAGGATAGGTTTTGTTAGAAAAATTTGCATATTTCAGGTAGAAATCATAGTTTACAATTGCACCCACCATCACAACTCGACTAGAATAAATACAGAGAGCAACGTGTATTACCTAATTACTAATCAAAAACATTTCTTAAAAATCCACAGCTCACAGCAATGGAAAGACACAGATCTTGTGAATTCAGACAATATTTCAGATGTTCTAAGTGTTTTACAGCGAAAACAATAAATCTCTATATTAGCATACCACATGTGCAAACGTTACCGAGCATTTATACAAGCCAAAGCGAGCGATAACGTAATCATCGCCAAAATGTATTAATTTTTTACTAACCTTCTCAGAATTCTTCCGATGACACTCCTGTAACATCATATTACAACATACATGTAGAGTTTGTTCGAAAATGTGCATATTTAGCCACAAAAAACATGGTTATACATGACAATACTAGCAAAACTAGCCTGAAAATGTCGGGCTCCATTTTGGACAGTGATCTGGCGTAATGAATAACTAATCGTAAACTTGACTAAAAAATATAGGGTGGACAGCAATCGAAAGACAAATTAGTTCTTAATGCAATGCTGAATTACATTTCTAAAATTTCCTTACTGTGCAATACAGGGTTCGCCAAGCGAAGCTTACCAAAAAAAAATGGCGGAATATGCGTATAACATTTTTCGACAGAACAACGATTTATCATCTTAAATATTTCTTACTGTGAGGTGATTTCCATCAGAATCTTGGGCAATGTATCCTTTCTTGGGTCTAATTCTTCTTTTGGTCGAAAGATGTCCTCTTGTCCGTCGAAATGCCCACTAACGTTCGACCGGGACCCAAACGTGCCCGGCGCTTCAAAGTGCATCACAAAGCAATGCCTCAAAATCGTACTAAACGGATATAAATTGCTATAAAACGGTTTAAATTAACCTGTTTGGGCTGCAATCCCCACACAGGTACACCTATGACAACTGCCATTTCAAGTGCAGGGCGCGTAATCCAAAATCTATTTTTTTAAATATTTAACTTTCACACATTAACAAGTCCAATACAGCATATGAAAGGTAGACATCTTGTGAATCAAGCCAACATGTCCGATTTTTTAAATGTTTTACAGGGAAGACAAAATATGTAAATCTATTAGCTAACCACGTCAGCAAAAGAGAGCACTTTTCTAACTCCATCAGTTTTTTACTCCGTCACTAGCTATCACTAATTCGACCAAATAAAGTATATATAGCCACTAACCAAGAAACCACTTCATAAGATGAAAGTCTGATAACATATTAATTGTATAGCATATGTTTTTTTTGAAAAATTTGCATATTTATGGTATAAATCATAATTACATTTCAGCTACAATCAGAATTGCACCGAAAGCAGCCATAACATTTACAGACACCAACGTCAAATAACTAATATCTCATCATAAAACATATCTGAGAATACATACATTGCAGCAATTGAAAGACAGGATTCTTGTGATTCCAGACAATATTTCCGATTTATTAAATGTTTTACAGCGAAAACAAAATGTAGCGCTATGTTAGCATAGCCACAATAGCCAGACACACTTGGGCGCGCACGACCAGTTGACATGCACGACAGATATATGAAATAACATTATAAATTGGGTCTTACTTTGGCTGATCTTTCATCAGAATGTTGATCAGGGTGTCCTTTGTCAGATGAGTCGTTGTTTGGAGTCAGATGGCAACTGTCCCTTTCACTTAGCATTGGCACTGGTCGACTGGCACGGATTTGTCCAACGTTAAAAAATCAGAGACCGAAACACGGCAAACTCCCGAAAAAAATTCAAATAATCTGATTAAACTATATTGAAAAAACATACATTACGATGATATGGTCTCATTTATCAAATAAAAACCCAGCCGGAGATTGTTCCCGTCCAAAACAGCAGCAAAACAGAACACAATATCACTCCCAAGACGCGCGCTTCAGACTTCCGGAAGTGGGTGGTCACGTCAAAGAAATAGCTCTTATTCAACCTCTGAACAAGATTTTCACTAAATTTCTTCTCTCATACCCTCTTGACACCCAGAGCAAGGCGTACGGAGTGTACGTAGGGTCTTACGTATAATGACCATGTATAGGCATAACGTTGAAGCGAGCATAGATTTCTGACATTCTACTTCTTGGTCAGGGAAAGTGCTGCCAAATGACTTCTGTACCACTCAGAAGAAAAATTAGAACGGTTTTAGAAACTAGAGATTGTTTTCTATCCAATATTAATATTAATATGCATATGTAAGAGCAAAAATTGATTAAGAGGCCGTTTGAAAATTGGCACATATTTTCCAGTTTTTCCAATACGCCCCCTGCAGCCATAACAGGTTTTAACTACCTTATGATGTTTTTAACACCTATAACGAGTAAAAACATGACCGGCGATATATAAGTGGCTAAACCAACGCTTGGAAAGAGAGCCAGTCCGACGTCCATCTTGCGTCAGGCGCAGCAGGAAAAGAACGGTACATCCGGTCTTTCGCGTTTTATACAGGCCCTGATTGCGCAATCGACTCCATTCAAATTGTCACCTCTTACTGACATCTAGAGGAAGGCATGGGCAGTGTTTGTATCCTCATAGGATTTACAGGACTTTAAAACTGACCTGGGACCAGAGGCCAAAATTTCTGAAATCTCACTCCATATCAGGAAAAGTGCTGTAGAATGAGTTCTGTTTCACTCAGAGACATAATTCAAACGGCTATAGAAACTGAGAGTGTTTTCTATCCAATAATAACAATAATATGCATATTGTACGAGCAAGAATTGAGTATGAGGCAGTTTAATTTGGAGACGATAAATGCTAACGTTGAAACAGCACCCCCTATATTGAGAAAAGGTTTGGGAATTTTCAACCAAGAAGTACACACACACACACAACACACACACACACACACACACACACACACACACACACACACACACACACACACACACACACACACACACAAACACACACACACACACACACACACACACACACACACAACACACCACTAAACAAGTCACTTTGTAAACTGACGATATACAGTTGAAGTCGGAAGTTTACATACACCTCAGCCAAATACATTTAAACTCTGTTTATCAAAATTTAATCCTGGTAAAAAATTCCCTGTCTTTGGTCAGTTAGGATCACCACTTCATTTTAAGAATGTGAAATGTCAGAATAATAGTAGAGAAAGTGATTCATTTTAGCTTTTATTTATTTCATCACATTCCCAGTGGGTCAGAAGTGTACATACACTAAATTAGTATTTGGTTGCAGTGCCTTTAAATTCTTTAACTTGTGTCAAACGTTTTGGGTAGCCTTCCACAAGCTTCCCACAATAAGTTGGGTGAATTTCGGCCCATTCCTCCTGACAGAGTTGGTGTAACTGAGTCAGGTTTGTAGCTCTCCTTGCTCGCTCACGCTTTTTCAGTTCTGCCCACAAATTGTATACGGGATTGAGGTCAGGGCTTTGTGATGGCCACTCCAAAACCTTTACTTTGTTGTCCTTAAGCCATTTTGCCACAAATTTGGAAGTATGCTCGGGGTCATTGCCCATTTGGAATACTCCTTTGTGACCAAGCTTTAACTTCCTTACTGATGTCTTGAGATTTTGCTTCAATGTATCCACATAATTTTCCTACTCATGATGACATCTATTTTGTGAAGTGCACCAGTCCCTCCTGTAGCATAGCACCTCCACAACATGATGCTGCCACTCCCGTGCTTCAAGTTTGGGGTGGTGTTCTTCGGCTTGCAAGCCTCCCCCTTTTTCCTCCAAACATAACAATGGTCATTATGGCCAAACCGTTTTATTTTGTTTCATCAGACCAAAMAGWACRATCTTTGTCCCCATGTGCAGTTGCAAACCGTAGTCTGGCTCTTTTATGGAGTTTTTTTAGCAGTGGCTTCTACCTTGCTGAGCAGCCTTTCAGGTTATTTCGATATAGGACCCGTTTTACTGTGGATATAGATACTTTTGTACCTGTTTCCTCCATCATCTTCACAAGGCCCTTTGCTGTTGTTCTGGGGGTGATTTGCACTTTTCGCACCAAAGTACGTTCATCTCTAGAAGACAGAATGCGTCTCCCTCCTGAGCGGTATGACGGCTGCATGGTCCTATGGTGTTTATACTTTCATACTATTGTTTGTACAGATGTATGTGGTACCTTCAGACATTTGGAAATTGCTCCCAAGGATGAACCTAGTGGAGGTCCACCATTTTTTTTCTGTGGTCTTGGCTGATTTCTTTTGATATTCCCATGATGTCAAGCAAAGAGGCACTGAGTTTGAAGGTAGGCCTTGAACTACATCCACAGGTACACTTTAAATTGACTCAAATGATGTCAATTAGCCTATCAGAAGCTTCTAAAGCAATGACATAATTTTCTGAAATTATCCAAGTTGGTTAAAGGCACAATCAACTTAGTGTATGTAAACTTCTGACCACTGAAATTGTGATACAGTGAATTATAAGTGAAATAATCTGTTTGTAAACAATTGTTGGGAAAATTACTTGTGTCATGCAAAAAGTAGATGTCCTACTTGATCAAAACTATAGTTTGTTAGCATGAAATGTGGTTGAGTGGTTGAAATGGTTTTAATGACTCCAACCTATGTGTATGTCAACTTCCGACTAAAATAAATGTATAATTCCGACAACTGTACAAACTGAGTGCAGAAGAGTACATGCTAACCCATCCTTTAGTCACTTTACATTACAGTTTTATACCGGCTCTTTGGTTTCACAACTCTTAGTACAAAACTTAAAACAGATAATCAAAACTGTAGTTTTTCAAAACTTTAAGCTCATTTTGAATTGACTGTTTGGTAAACCTATAGATTTTAAATTGACTGTTTGGTAAACCTATAGATTTTAAATGCTTTGTCTATTGCAGTTTTTGAGAACTATTTACAGTAGTTTGGTGGAAATCATCAAACCATTATGTAGAAATTATGTTGAACATAATAATAAACCACATGTATCAATCTGACTCCATTATCATGTGAATAAATGGAACAGGCCTAGAGGATCTAGTCAAGGTAGCTAGCTTTACATCACCTCTCACTGTGACTATAATCAACATGTGTCTAACTTGCACCGTTATGCAATTATTAAGAGACTAGATACAAATAGCTAATCCTGGTGACCGATGTTCTAGCATTCATTTATTGAGGGAAGCCGATCAGTGATGTCATGGTGGTAGCCAAGCATGTGTAGTGTATATGACAATTTCCTAAATTATGAACGTGTTGTCAATCAAATAATTTCTCTGTAAAACGAGGAATGCATTTTAATATAATGAATTAGTCACAAAATAATTAACACTCAAACAATTACAGTGTACATGAGATACGTGTAACCAGACAGTTCRCCCATGGGCATACACTACCCGTAGGTAAACTTTGTTAAATACACTAGTTAGAACTGGGCGGACCACCCACTGTATTTTTGGTTAGTTAGTTAGCTGTTGTTGAAATAGGCTAGTCTAGTTTAGGGGTGTTTTTGGATTATTTTTCTTTCTTTCCTTGGGTCCAGCTCAGCCCCTTTTCCTGCTCCCCCATTACCGTGTGTTTGTAAATAAACCCTGAGTGTTTGACGGTAGATATTAGTTGTCGTGGTTATTTCGTTCTCACTCTTACTTTGTCACTACTATAATTTGCATGAGTTATGTTACGGGTCCCATTACCATCCCCCCTAGACTGTCGGGCCAAAGGGATTCGTAACAGTGATACATTACAGCATAACACAGAGTAAACGACTATCGCCAATAGGCTAAGACTTAACGTGGTTACACGTGTCTTCAGTTCAGAATCATCTCTAAGAGAAAAAACTGTGTGTACAATAAAATATATAACCTACTGTACAATAAAATATATCACCTACTGTACAATTAAATACATCACCTACTGTACAATAAAATACATCCCCTACTGTACAATAAAATACATCCCCTACTGTACAATAAAATACATCCCCTACTGTACAATAAAATACATCACCTACTGTACAATAAAATACATCACATTTGTAGTTCTAGAACCTAAAAGGGCTTCGGCTGTCCCCATAGGAGAACCCTTTTTGTTCCAGGTAGAACCCTTTTTGGTTCCAGGAAGAACTCTTTTGGGTTCCAGTAGAACCCTTTTGAATTCAATAGATAGATACCTTTACACAGATGGTTCTACATGGAACCCAAAACAGTTCTACCTGGAACCAAAAAGGGTTTAACCTGAAACCAAAAGGGTTCTCCTAAGGGCACAGCCATGAACACTTTTCTAAGAGTGTAAGGGATGCGTTTGTTAACTACAGTACATCTCTGATCTGAACATCAGATTAAAAACAACAAATACTGTGAAATAATATCATAATATTCATCATGTTATAATATTACTTTACAGAAAATATCATACTTTACATGTTTATACTTTCCCGACATACATGATCATTACTGTATGTAGTGCAGTGGAAGAATGAGAGAAGGTGATACTCGCACCTGGTGACTTGCAGGCGCTGAGGCCCAGTGTGATGACTCACTCACGATTGATGAAAGTGTTTGGATGGCTGTCCATTTGTGGGCTATCACAGGGGTCAAAAACAACTTATCTGTGGTTTTCTCCGGGGAGGGATGTTCCCACAGAACCCTGAGAGCACGGACACGTTGGTGTGAAGTCTGATGCAAACGTGAAATTGACTAAATTAATGTTACTGTGTGAACTAAATTGTCATGTTTGGATTGTTTCAAGAGTTCATAAAGAAC
>NW_019943146.1:75392-84592 GCF_002910315.2 Salvelinus sp. IW2-2015
AACTAAATATGTGATGTATTTTATTTGTACAGTATGGGATGTATTTTTATTGTACAGTAGGTGATGTATTTTATTTGTACAGTTAGTGGGGATGTATTTTATTGTCACCGTATGGGGATGATGTTTTATTGTAAGCCAGTATGTGGGATGTTTTTTATTGTTAGGCAGTAGGTGATGTATTTAATTGCTACTCAGAATGTAGGTGATATATTTTATGTGAAGGTAGTGGGTCTATTTTATTGTACGAATTAGGGGGATAGTATTGTTATTGTACAGTAGGTGATGTTTTTATTGTTTACAGATACGCGGTGATGCTATTTTATTGTAACAGTACGGTTGATGTATTCTTATTTACAAGTAGCAGCATGGTAGTTTTATTGGACACATAGGGTGAATGTATTTTTATCCTGTAACAGTATGTGTTAGTGTATTTTTCATTGCTCAACATGTATGCTGTGCATATTTATTGTACCATCAGGTGACTGTATTTTGATATGCGTGCTACAAGTAGGTGCATGTATTCTTATTGTACCAGTAGGGGACTGGTGATTTTATGGATACAGTAGGTGCATGTATCTTTATCTGTACAAGTAGCGGTGACGGATGTATATTCTAGTTGATACACGTATCGCGTGAGTAACGTATGCTATTGCTATCAGTAGGTTATGTTTTTAGTTGTACACTAGGGGAGGTATTTTTAGTCGTACAGTAGGGGATGTATTTTATTTGCTAGCAGTAGGGATGTATTGTATTGTCAGTAGTGATTATTTAATATGTACAGTAGCGTTAGTATTTTATTGTACCAGTACGTAGCTGTAATTTTGTATTGATACGTTACAGGTGGATGTATTCTATTTGTACCCCCATAGTCAGGGACCTGGTATTTTTATTGGCTAAGGGGTAGGGTGAAATGTACTTTTATTGTACGAGGTAGGGGATGTACTTTATTGTACAGCTTATGGTTGATGTCATTTTATTGTACAGGTACAGGTGTAGATGATATTTTATTCGTACAGTAGCTGTGGTCCTGATTTTTATTGTTACCAGTAGGGACTGGTATTTAATTGTATCAAGTAGTGATGTATTTTATGCTACAGTAGGTGTCACTTGATTTTATCGCTGTACTAGTATGTGGGTCGTATTCTTTTACTTCAGTCGTGTTATCCATTCAGTGCTCTAGATATTTGGGATGGTTTTTTTTGAGTTTATTCTTTTTTGATTGCTTTTTTATACACTACACATGATCTGACATCCTTCTCTCTCTTCTCTCTCTCTCTTTATGAACTCTTGAAACAATCCAAACATGACAATTTAGTTCACACAGTAACATTAATTTAGTCAATTTCACGTTTGCATCAGACTTCACACCAACGTGTCCGTGCTCTCAGGGTTCTGTGGGAACATYCCTCCCCGGAGAAAACCACAGATAAGTTGTTTTTGACCCCTGTGATAGCCCACAAATGGACAGCCATCCAAACACTTTCATCAATCGTGAGTGAGTCATCACACTGGGCCTCAGCGCCTGCAAGTCACCAGKTGCRAGTATCACCTTCTCTCATTCTTCCACTGCACTACATACAGTAATGATCATGTATGTCGGGAAAGTATAAACATGTAAAGTATGATATTTTCTGTAAAGTAATATTATAAYGATGAATATTATGATATTATTTCACAGTATTTGTTGTTTTTAATCTGATGTTCAGATCAGAGATGTACTGTAGTTAACAAACGCATCCCTTACACTCTTAGAAAAGTGTTCTATGGCTGTGCCCTTAGGAGAACCCTTTTTGGTTTCAGGTTAAACCCTTTTTGGTTCCAGGTAGAACTGTTTTGGGTTCCATGTAGAACCATCTGTGTAAAGGTATCTATCTATTGAATTCAAAAGGGTTCTACCTGGAACCCAAAAGAGTTCTTCCTGGAACCAAAAAGGGTTCTACCTGGAACCAAAAAGGGTTCTCCTATGGGGACAGCCGAAGCCCTTTTAGGTTCTAGATAGCACCTTTTTTTCTACGAGTGTATACAGAGCACAAAGTGAAAACAGTGGGACATTTTCATGTGTGATCCCAGTGGGAATGGAACCCACAACTCTGGTGTTGTTAGTGCCATGCTCTTACTAACTGAACCACACAGGACCACTATGATACATAGTAGAACACAATAAATGATTACAATACAGGTGGAAGGTGTATAAGCGTATAACCCTCCTGTGATTTCGATGAGAACCTATGGCCAACTGCTCAAGACAGGSTTGATGCAAACTAGTGCCAGCTAAAAGTTATGTTTCTGTCATTTGTTCCATTAGATTAAAGTAATGATATCTGAACAATACATAAATTGTTGTGCATCAATGATTGTGGAAGATGTCTTCAAGGATCACACCTTTAATCACAGGTGGGATAGAAATGATGAACATTTGATGTTCAGTAAATTTGTATGGGTAGGTCAAGTGTGTTGCCTAATGTGAAAGCAGTGCAATGTACTGTAATTTACAGTAATGTAGCATATTACATTCACAGGGCAATTTCGAAACATGTATCTGGCATTTTTTGCTATTAGATTAAGTGGTTGTTGAAACAATTAAATTGAGAAGAAATCCTAATGTTGTGTTTGGTGTATTGAATAGACATATACAGTCGAACTCGGAAGATTGCCTTTACATTTCAACTGAATTTCTGTGATACGGATTGAACAGAGCCATCAATCAATGTTCTCATACTATTTCACAGTAAACGTATATTTTGGATCAATGATTGTGTGTGAAAGATGTCTCCATACAAATGTAGTATCAGAGTATACGGTTTTGAGAATAATACTTAATACTAGGTGTTACCAGTTAGGAGTTTTGTACTAATAGTTTAGAAAATTCACCACAATTGTGAAAATAACACCAAAGTGAGAGAAAAAAACACTATTGAGGGAAAAACAGTTATCTTGTCCTCTCTGAGTAACTGACTGTCTGACTGGCTGRCTGAATGCTGTTCACCYTGGTAGCATTGCCATCGGGTGCTTAAAGAAATCAGCTACAGAGAAATATAAAAACTAGCATAGCTTCCCTCTCTTTCTTTCCCTGTCCCTCTCTACATCAATCTCTCTTTACATCCATCCCTCTCTCCATCTCTCTCTCCCTCCATCCCTCTCTCCCTCCATCCCTCTCTACATCCATCTCTCTCTACATTCCTCTCTCCCTCCATCTCTCTCTCTCTCCATCCCTCTCTACATCCATCCCTCTCTCCACTCTCCATCTCTCTCCCTCCATTCCTCTCTCCCTGCTATCCCTCTCGCCTTACTCCTCATCCTCTCTCCCTCCCCATCCTCTCCTCTCCCTCCATCCTCTCTCTCCCTCGCATCCCTCTTCCCCTCCATCCCCTCATCCTCTCTAGCCTCGCCTCTCCTCCTCATCCTTCTCCCTCCATCCCTCTTCCCATCCCCTCTCTCCCTCTCCCTCTCTTCCTCCCACTTCACTCTCCATCCCTCTCTTTCCCCCCTCCTTTCCTGTCTCCTCTTCCAGTAGCTCCACACGCTCCATCAGATCCCTCACATTTCTGCTCCCTCTATCATGTCCTTCTTCCCTCCTCTCTCTCCCCCAGCAAAAAATTCCACACTGATCTCACCTCTCTCATTCGCAGGGGCTTGCATGATTCAGTTCAGACTAAGATGACACTCAGTGTGTGCTCTGTCCGTGCGGCTACAACAGAAAAAGCGTATGCTTTGGGTACTGGATGGCCACTGGAATAGCTCTCTGGATCACATCACTCTCTCGGCTCCGTCTAGTCACTCTGGGTTGTTGGAAGCTATCTGTTTTGTATCGATTGGTATGGTGAACTGGGACTTCCTCTGTCCCCTTCCGGTCATCAAGGTTTATTGAGCTAAAAGGAGTACATCTGGGGAGAGTTTGGTAATAAACCCAGTGTCCCTCTATCCTCCACTCTCTCCCTCATCCCTCTCCAGTCATCTCTATGAACTCCACTACCTGCCCATGTCACTTCCTGTTCGTTCTGTCCCTCTCGCGTATGGCTTTTCAGACTCACCGTTGTCCCCACCACGTTCGGCTGGCTCCCTCTCACCCTCCCATCTACGTATCTCTCATCCCGTCTTCTCGCCGTCTTCCATTCCTCTCTCCTTCCCTCCCTCCTTCCCATCCATGTCTTTTTTGGCCAGTTAGGCATACAAGGGTCAAGTTTTAATGGTCACCGGAACAGAATTTAAAGTCCCCAGCACATTTTACAAACAACAAGCACATACGTTCTACACAACAAACGAAAGTGCGTATGCTGAACCACAAATGAAGGCCATTCTCCAATCAGCTGCACAGCATAAGGCCCCTGAATGTTCCTCTTTGAATGTGTGTCCCGAATGGCACACCATTCTCTTATACTCGTACTGCAATCTATTTTTTTTTGGAACTTAAGAAAAGGGGGGCCCCCCCCCTTAAATCCAAGAAGTGTGCAAAGGCCTGTCCATCCAATTGCTGCAAGGGTGGCGCTATCTTTGACAAAGAAATCCTTCAACTATAAAATATTATTTAATTTGTTTAAACGCACTTTTTTTTGTTTGGGTTACTACAATGATTCCCAATTGTGCTTAATTTTCATAGTTTTGATGTCTTCACTATTAAATTCTACAAATGTAGAAAATAGTAAAAATAAGAAAACACCTTAATGTAGTAATAACATATTATACCCTCATTATACCCTTCTGTCACTCTCACATCCCTTGTCTCCATCGGCACTCTATATTGCAACCTCTCCCGTGCATTCTCCCAGCAACAGTTGCGTCATGTCCTTCTGTACAACCATATAAAGAGGCTCCGCACCATCAAACACAGTGGACTGTAACAACTTACCAAGGTGATGCCAATTGGACTGACGAGAGGAGAGAGAACTAAACATCGTGCATTTCTGAACCCAAAGTAACCATTCACCTTGCAATCTGACCTCTCTTTCTCATCACATTAACCGCTTGCCTGTCATAGAGAGGTTGGGTTGTAGGGGTTTTGCAGGATTTTATATTGCTCTCCTTAGTTTCTCATTCATTCTCATTCTGGTGTTTGGATAGTTAGGGGTAAAAGTATACTAAAATACAGGTTTATCGTTCAATAACAGTTTTAAAGAATACACTCATGGGGTTTATATAAATGGTGAGATTAGTCATAGATGAATACCTTACATATGGACATAGGTACCGGAAATTAAAGTCCTTGAGAAGCTCCTCCTACTGGCTCTCCTAACATATATAAAATGGCATATCCAGGCAAAGTGACTTTCTCGGATCGATACACACGGACAGAGGACCAGCAACAGGACAGGCGGTGTGGTTCACCATCACACATTTTGTGGTGCAGTTGATAAACAGGACTTTATTCATTATTCATGTATTCGATTTGACAGCGAGTCAATACTCATGTCTACTATCAGCAAATTAACCAGATGGTGTGATTCATCCCAGATAGAGGTTTGATGAGGAAGTGGCTGTAATGCATATGAAGCTCACTTCACAGATAATGATAGGACAGCCCTGTATTATGGATGACACAAGGCGTTGCGGGTAAGCACGGAGATAGGATCCCACAGTGGTTGTAAAGATGTAGGCTGGGGAGGTAGATGGAGCGTACAGACAGAAAAGCTCTTTTTTTTTTTTTTTTGTTTGTTTTATAATTTTTAAATCAATCAGTTCCATACTTTTGAAATTAAAATCATGCACCTTCTGTCCTTGAAACCTTGACCAGCTCTGGGGCAGCCTCAGATTCAGAAACCAGCTTGGGTGCCTGTTGGACACATGGTTTGTAGGTTGGTGCACGGTTGCGGCGCGGCTGGCGTGGGGGCGGCAGGAGGGAGAAAACAAGGGGATCGAGTTTTGTTAGAAGATCAATGAATGTTTTCCCTTCACTGTTCTGTACCTCTTAAATGCAACATGACTGGAAGGGGAAAAGGTATCTGAACGGAAACAGTCACACCGCGGCACGAACAGGCTCTTCAGGTAAATATGGGGTTTTGAGATTCTTTTCCACAATAGAAGATGGAGGAGAGTTGAACATGTGTATGAGTGTGGAGCGGTGAGTGTTTCCCTCTCAGGGAGCATGCTCGCTTGGTCCTCAGAAGCACAAAGGCGCTTCTCCTTCATGGGCTGTGGATATTTAGGGTAGAGATGGTGGCTTCAGATGATCTACAGTGTGGTGGTGCTTGATGTGGTCTGACCACAACAGTAGGGTGGCTGAGGAGACACACACCACACACACAACAGCACACGACACGACACACGCACGAAAGACGCAAGAGATGGCCGACGGCTAACGCGCTAGCTGCGCGATACACACACACTAGACACACGCACACGTACACACACACCGCAGCACACAACACACACGCACAACACACACACGATCGGACACACACATGGCCACACAACACACACACAGCAACACATACATAACATAAAACAATGAGGTTGGAGTGTGTGTAAGTGTGAGCTTCCTTCATATAAATGGTGTGTTAATTTTTGTGCCCACGTGTTTATTGACAGTAACGTTGGTAAAATAATCTTCACTACTTTTGCTACTCTTCCACAGGAGAAGCAGCAGCTTCCTTGCTGTCTGCTTGTGCAGAGCTCGGGGCCCAATGTGGAAGGCTGCTGTCATCACGGCCTACCGCTTCGGGGCATGAACTCTGTGTCAGGCTGGATGGCCGGATGCAGGGTCTCCTCGGAATAGGACTGGGACATTGGTGTGGGTGTTACACGCAGTGGGGGCCGATGCGGGGTACTACATGCTACGGAACGGGGTCGGTGGCTGTGTCGTTCACAATGTGCGTCGAGTGGGCGTCGGGTCAGCTGTGGGAAGGACACTATGGGAGGAAGAAGAGTAATGGGTAATGTAGAGCCGAGCAGAGCAGAGCAAGAGTAGGAAGTAAGGAAGTAGAGTAGAGCAGAGCAGGCAGAGCAGAGAGTAGAAGTAGAGTTAGAGATAGTACCTGAAGTAGAGCAGAGGTAGAGCAGAGTAAGTAGAGTAGAGCAGAGCAATGAAGAGCAGAGTAGAGTAGAGTACGTATTAGCGTAGGTAGTAAGTAGCCAGAGGTAGAAGGTAGGTAGGATTACACTTAGAGTAGAGCTAGGAGTAGATTCAATTAGAGTAGAGTAGAGTAGCGTAGAGTAGAGTAGGGCAGAGTAGAGTAGAGTAGAGTAGATTTATACATAGAGTAGTAGTAGAGTAGAGTAAGATTAGCTTAGAGTTAGAGGTAGTGATAAGTAGATAACAGTTAAGTATAGAGTGGTAGCGTAGCATTGAGTAGGAAGCAGAGTTAGAGTAGACTCTGGAGTAGAAGCAGAGCAGAGGCAGAGCAGAGTTTAAGAGTAGAGCAGAGCATGAGCAGAAGCAGAGTAGAGTACGAGTAAGAGGGATCAGTGTAGTAGGAGTAGAGCGGAGAGCAGAGCAGAGTAGAGTAGAGTCAGACGCAAAGCAGGTAGCCAGAGTAACAAGCAGAGCAGAAGTGAGTTAGAGTAGAAGGCAGAGCAGAGTAAGGAGTAGAGTACATTTAGTAGGTAGAGTTAGGTAGAGTAGAGCAGAGCAAGGCAGAGTAAGAGGTATAGAGTAGTAGGCAGTAGAGAGCAAGAAGCAGAGCAGAGCAGAGTAGAGTAGAGTAGAGTATAAAGAGGGCAGAGTAGAGTAGGAGTAAAGAGTAGCAAGTACATATAAGAGTAGAGTAGAAGGTAGAGTACATTAGAGTAACATTAGAAGTAGAGTAAGAGGGTAGAGTACAGTTAGAGTATGAGAAGAGTAGAGCAGGAGTAGAGCAGAGCAGGAGTAAGATAGGTAAGGCAAGGAGCAGAGCAGGAGTGTTGCGGAGTAGAGTAGAGTAGAGTAGAAGGCAGGAGGGCTACATTACGAAGTAGAGTAGAGTAGGGAGGGTAGAACAGGAGCAGGACGGTAGAGGGGTAAGAGGTAGAGGCAGCAGCAAAGTGTTGCAGAGGTAGACGTAGAGTAGAGTATTTGTAGAGTAGAGTAGAGTAGCATTAGATGTAGAGTAAGTAGAGGTAAGGCGGATCATAGGGGTGAGGATAGAGCAGTAGCAAGAGAGTAGAGAGAGCAGAGTGTTGGCAAGAGTACGAGTAGAGTAAGAGTAGAGTAGAGCAGAGCAGAGTGGTTTTTTTTGATGTGTTGGATGTGGTTAGTTACTTGGCAGAGGGTGAGGGAGTAGAGTAGAAGTAGAAGCAGAGCAGAGTTGGGTTGCAGAGTAGAGTAGATAGAGCAGAGCAGAGTAGAGGTGTTCGCACATGTTGTTTTTGCTATGTGATGTTATTTTTGTATGTTTTTAGTGTTTTTGGATGTTGTTTTGTTTGGGCGTGTGCAGAGTAGAGTTAGAGTAAGTAGAGCAGGTATGGTAGAGCAGAGCAGAGGTAGAGGCCGTAGAGATACATTAGAGTAGAGCAGAGAAGAAAGCAGGAGCAGAGTAGGGGATTGTCGGAGGTAAGACAGAGTAGAGAGGATGTTAGGAGGCACGAGCAGAGTAGACGATGATTACAACGAGTACTACTAAGGATGCGGAGAGTGGAGCAGAAAGGGCCAAAAAAAAAAAAGAAAAAAAAAAAAAAGCAAGAAAAGAGCAAGAAGCAAAAGAAAAAGGAGAGGCAGGAGTGAGAGTAGAGTAGAGCAGAGTCGATGCAGAGCAGAGCAGAGTAGAGTAGAGGTAGAGCAGAGCAGAGTACGTTAGAGTAGAGTCGAGCGAGAGCAGAGTAGAGCGGAGGTACGATATAGATGTAGAGGTAGAGTAGAGGCAGAGGCAAAAGCAAGAGTTAACATTAGGAGCAGTAGAGTGAGCAAAGAGGGCAGGAGTACTTACGAGTAGAGCAGAGAGAGCAGAGTAAAGCAGGTAGAGGTAGAGTAGAGTAAGAGAGAGTAGAGGAGAGCAGAGAGTAGTGTAAGGTAGAGTAGAGTAGGAGCAGAGAGTAGAGCAGTCGCAGAGTAGAGCAAGAGTAGTAAGCAGGAGCAAGAGTATGTGGCAGGGTTGAGGGGTGTCTGGAAAGCAGAGGTGAGAGTAGATGCAGAGAGCAGAGCAGAAGCGGAGTACGAGGCAGAGTAGAGTGTTGCACGGCAGTGTAGCAGTACAGTAGAGTAACATTAGTAGTAGAGTAGAGTAGATCAGTAGAGTAGAGTAGAGTAGATGCAGGAGCAGCAGTAGAGTAGAGTGTTGCAGATGGCAGTGTAG
>NW_019943146.1:84617-88299 GCF_002910315.2 Salvelinus sp. IW2-2015
AGTTCAGCTCTGGGTCCTGAGCCCTCTCAGTTCAGCTCTGGGTCCTGAGCCCTCTCAGTTCAGCTCTGGGTCCTGAGCCCTCTCAGTTCAGCTCTGGGTCCTGAGCCCTCTCAGTTCAGTTCTGGGTCCTGAGCCCTCTCAGTTCAGCTCTGGGTCCTGAGCCCTCTCAGTTCAGCTCTGGGTCCTGAGCCCTCTCAGCTCAGTTCCTGGTCCTGAGCCCTCAGCTTAGCTCTGGGTCCTGAGCCCTCAGCTCAGCTCAGCTCTGGGTCCTGAGCTCTGTTTGCCAACTAAATGTATTCTTAAATGAGAGAGGGAAGGAGAGAGAGAGAGAAAGGCAGAAGGGAGAAAGAGAGAAAGAGAGAGAGAGAGAGAGAGAAGACGGGGAGAAGGGGTGAGAGAGAAGAGTGCGAGAGAAACTCCACTTCCTTCTGACCATCCACTCCTCCTCCTTGTCCACCAGTTAGTGTTGAAGTGTGTGCGTGCATGCTTACAAGCATGCGTGTGTATCAGTGTCRGAGGGGAGAYTGATAAGGTCTTCAAGGACTCAGACACTCAGTGAAGGAACCATTCCTCCTGACTGAAACACAAATTGGAATATATATGAGAAGTGTGTTGCTCCCAGCATCAGCAGTAACATGTATTAATCAATGCCTTGGTGAGCTGGAGAGAGGCACGAGTAAAGCTGATCTATTTACTAGCTTTCACTCACGCACGCACAGTCACACCCTTGCACATACACTTGCACACACACACACACACACACACACACACTTCAACTTGCAGGTCACCCGTGATACAAGTCAGTATTCGATGTCCATCCACGTCTGAGGATGTCAGGAGATGACGTGGAAACCGGCCATTAGGGGCAACAGTGAGCACTGTTACCTTCAAGTAGGTTTGGGTTTTGCTAGGACGTTGTGGACAGGGATGGCGGATGGGCGTAAGCATCTGACTCTGGTTCTTAAGGTTGCATGTTTGAATCCAGTGATAGAAAGTTGTTTTTGATATTTTTGTTTTAAGCCTATCCTTGTGCCCATCCGCCATCCACAACACCTATCAACAAGGTAACAGTGCTCACGGTTGCCCCTAGTGGCAGGTTTCAATGTCATCTCCCGACATCCTCAGACATGGATGGACATTCAATGCCTACTTGAATCATGGTTGACCTGGCTGAAGACCTGGCTGAAGACCTGGCTGAAGACCTGGCTGAATACCTGGCTGAAGACCTGGCTGAAGACGGAGCGATTGTCTTCCTCTTCACCTCCAGGGGAAAGAAAGGGAATTTCTAATCCCGAAAGGTGACTATTACAGTGCAGAGGAGAAGTGAGTCAGAGTGTTTGTGTTTGTGTTTGCAGGCATACGTGTGTGATACCCATCCTGGCTTTGACCTGTCTATCACACTACAGGCCTCATAATCCCGGTCCTGTGGGTAGAGTTCCTAATTGATGTGACAAAGTGCAGAGGAATATCTGCTTTCTCCGGAACGGTTTTCCAATCTGTCACTTCTTTCTCTCTGTCCGTCCGTCTGTTCCGTATCCCTTTCATGGCCTTGTATGGATGAACTGAACAGAAACACCCTCTTGACATCCGATGGTCGGATATTATCATGATCTCTTGGTATCAAGTGTTGAGTGTGATTGTGTGTGTGTGTTGTCTCTGAGTGTGTTTGTGTGTGTGTGTGTGTGTGTGTGTGTCGTCTCTGAGTGTGTTTGTGTGTGTGTGTGTGTGTCGTCTCTGAGTGTGTTTGTGTGTGTGTGTGTGTGTGTGTGTGTGCGTTGTCTCTATACGTGTGTTGGAGGACAAATCAAACATCAAAAGGATGACGGGTGGTTATAAAGTGGTTTTGTCTGCAGAAATCTAAATGATCTTTCTGCCTCACCTTTCATCCTGTAAGACTATAGGTCTGTTCAAGCTTTTAAGGAGAGTATTATTGTTATGATTATACCGGATGGCTGAGGTGGGTTTGTCTGAAAAAGCTTTTAACAACTGTCATATTTGTAGACATGACATCCCTTCCTAAAATAACGTGAGGATATGAAGTCAATGTCAGAGTCTTAGGGCGGGTTAGGTTAGATACCAGGCTCAAGGGAAATTACACACACACACATACACACACACACACACACACACACACACACACACACACACCTATTACAAGCAGACAAACACATACGCACACACAGAAAACGCAAACCCTACAGTCAGAGTTTATTCAGCAGCAGATATAGTTTTGTTTGACAGTGTCTTATTTTGTCCAGGAAGAAGAAAGTGTCCATGCTGTCACTTAGAAACGTTACTTCCATATTCATTTGGTGTAACTGGAAAGTCCATTTCAATAGCTGTCAACTGTATGACATTGGATAATTAAAAAGTTAGATTTATGTTTGTTAAAAGTTTTTGTTTTGCTGTGTGCCAAATGTTTTCAATTAGTGTTCAAGACTTGTTGAGAGAAATAGATGACAGCACTCTACGTTTCTATATGTGTGTGTGCGGGCGTGTGTCTGTGACTGTGTCTGTTTCTGTGTCTGTGACAGTGTCTGTGGCTGTTTCTGCGTCTGTGTATGTAACTGTGTCTGCGTCTGCGTCTGCGTCTGCGTCTGCGTCTGCGTCTGCGTCTGCGTCTGTGATTGTGCCTGTGACTGTGACTGTGACTGTGTGTGTGAGCGTGTGTCTGTGTCTGCGTCTGTGTACGTGCGTGTACACGAGTGTGCGCTTGCGGGTATGTGTGTTTTCTCATGCCTCTCATGTAAACCTACTTACCTCTGAAAGTATAGATATGCAGCCGTTTACTTTGACGTTCAGAGAAACGTGGACACACGTCGCATTTTGCAGTGAGACTGTGAGGGGTAGTTGCAGGTTGGAAATGAAAGACATGATTTAGATTCAGAATTGGGTTCTAAACTCAATTATTTGCTGTCACTTTCAAATCAAAATCAATTTCCTAGACTGTTGTTCCCCTTCTGTGGCTGAAATAACTTCTCTCACTGGGTGTGTGATGAAATATTTTTACTCAGGGTGTTTATATCTCTAGGGAGGGTGTGTGTGTGTGTTTGTGTGTTTTGGTGTGTGAAGGTATACCTTGGGAGACGAAAGAGAGTGTGGCAGGTATGACCTGAGTTGCCCTAACGTTGTGACTGTGTGTGTGTATTTGTGTGTGCATGTGTGTGTGTGCATGTGTGTCCTCATGTGTGTATGTGTACATGCGTGTATGTGTGTGTTTGCATTTACACACAAGCACACATACACACACACGCACTACACTTAACCTTTTCACATGTGAGTTCCAAATATCTCTAACAGCGTGAGTTGTTTTATGCACGTGATGTCAGAATGCACTCACTGGTCCAAAATGGGAGTATTGCGCAACAGGACAGTTAACACGCCCTGCCTGCTAGATATCTATAGGCTATGTTTCAACTTGTCAATTTCAAATTATTTTCTAACAAGTTGTATTTTCTAACAACAGTTTGAATTTAGGTGTTTCCGCCTCCTCATTAATTCACATTCAGCATTGTGGACAACTTATTTTTGAGGCTTTACTGATTAACATCTCTCTTCAAGGAGAACCCACCAAACTTCACTCATGTTTGCGCAGTTTAAGTATGCATATATTTGTGCAGTCTTGCAAGAATTGGAAAATGTTCTTGCTGGCACTCGCTTTGCCTTCCTTGTTGTTTTCCTT
>NW_019943146.1:89504-94504 GCF_002910315.2 Salvelinus sp. IW2-2015
AATATGTCCACAGTTTTCGGCCCCCCTCAGGTTCTCTGGTAGGCTATTCCGGAGGCTGGAGGCAAAATAACTAAAGGCTGCCTCTCCATGCCTCTTGGTCCTAGGCTTTGGGATAGTTAAAAGGCCAGTGTCAGAGGACCTTAGGGACMTACTGGGTACATAACTTAAAAGATGGTCTGACATGTATTGGGATGCACAATCTTGGATGGATTTAAAAACCAATTGAAGAATCTTAAAATGAATTATTAAACTAACAGGCAGTGCAGAGACTTTACACCGGTTTTAATGTGTGCTSTCCATCTGGTTTTGGTCAGTGTCCATTCTGCAACATTCTGTATGTTTTGCAGCTTTCTTGGGTAGACACACAGGAGAGCATTACAGTAGTTGAGCCTGCTTGTAATAAAAGCTTGAGTCTTTCTCTATCAGCACTTTGAAAACGTTCCTCGGGTGATTAAAAAGCTACTATGGTCACATTCCTAATGTGTGATTGGAAATTGAGTTCAGAATCTGGTGTCACGACGTGGCCCTTTTGGGTGTATATTGTGGCTCCCCACCCTCTCTCACTCTCTCTCCCACCACAGGTTTAACAACGGTCATACATTCCTGGTAGAAACTCTCAGTATTGAGGGAGGGAGCCTATGGAGAACAAAGACATTCTTCTTGAAAAAACTCCTAATCCCCAAAATTGGAGAATTAAACAATATTTCTAATTTTGAGAATGTGGGAATGGTCCGTGGACACTGAAGGGACAATCATGTAAAATGTGTTTCATTTGGTGACCTCATGAAGGACAGGAGACATACATTACTGGTTATTTGTTTGTATACACTTCTCAATTATGGGGTTTGCATCTGAATGTTGGATAAAATAAATGATTGTGTATAGGAATACTTTTGAAAAGATKAAATGTTATGTTAGCCTTCTAAATGAGAGTATGGGATTTCATATAAAGTTTTAACAAGTCAGTGGCCACATCCCGTGAGTACGGACATTTACACCGGCGTCATGGAACGCCCCCCTTTTCTGCTCTAGTATAAAAGCCACTTCCAACAAAATGTACATTAGACCAGAAAATAAGGAGCTGTCGCTACATGTTGAAATGGTTGGCAATTTAAGATAACGCCGGGACAAGGTCCCCAAGTTGGAATGGGTAACAAATCTAMAAACTAAAGAATAATTATTCAGGCTGCAGCTGTTTGCATACTTCAGTCTGGTGAACGCATCCAATCTATGAACATTTCCAAATGGTACTCTGAAATATCCATTATAACAACTGTGAAAGACTTTGATCTCTGGTGGACAAACCAGAGGCTTTCTTTTGACTGACTATCCAGCAGACGGACCAGCGATCGCAGAGAGGGACAGCCAAAATATACACTCGTAAATATGTAAATTGCAATTTATTTTTTCGAAATAGTGGTTGTTCATGTTCAAAGTATTAGCAATTTCTATGAGTGTAGTTATCCTCTCTGAATTTCCCGCTCTGAACTGTCCCCACCACTTTCCTTTGTCTACCAAGCCGTCATATCGGCTTAGCCCACTAGGGACTTTTCTATCATGTCAGTAACCAATGTATGACCTATTGTGTGTGTGTGTGTTTATGTAATTCTGTGATTGATTAATTTAGTTAGTAAATAAACAATTAAGCCAATTTRTATATTGCTGATTCATGATCTATGTTAGATATCCAAGGGTTTGCGACATTCAGAATATGACTGATGAGGTAATAATACATTAATAAGTCACTGTAATCGATAAGATATGAAAGTATCTGAAGAGTTATATTCGGGAAATATAAACTATATAAACAAGATGTTCCTTTGGTGCCCCAACTTCCTAGTTAATTCAAGTTACATGATTAGTTTAATTGTGTAATTAAATTACACATAGAGAATTTATTTGATAATATACAGTCTTCACATTTAATGATAGTCAACGCTATGACACTGGTGTTTTATCTTTATTGCCAGTGAATAAAACATGTGCTACAAGATTCTCTCTCTGTGCTTTAGCTCCAATAATAAGTCTTTATTTTGATTGAGGAAGTTGTGAGCCATCCAAGTATTTAAACCACCAATACAGTCTAATAATTTATCCGTGGAGCTAAAATCCTCTGGTGACACAGAAATGTAAAGTTGTGTATCGTCTGCGTTGCAGTGAAAATCAATGCTGTGCTTTCTGATAATGCTACCAAGCAGTACATATATAAACTTAACAGTAACGGACCTAAAAATCGAACCTTGTGGAATGCCAAATGTGATATCTATTTTCTCTGAGTTATCTTCACCAACGGTGACAAAAAAAATATTGACCGGTTAAATAGGTCCTAAACCAATTTAGAACTGGACTGGAGAGGCCAACCCACCTCTCCGGTCAGTCCACTTCAGAAGCCTCTGCTGTTTGTGAGTGTTGTGATGAGTGATTTCTCCAGCAGTGTTTGTCCACTCCTCCCAGTGTGCTTTGTCTGACTTAATTAAATCACCTCCTCCCAACACGCACACTTCTGTTCCCGATGTGTCACACACATTCCTTACGGGGGATACGGGATCTGTCAGAGCACCATGCAGGCAGTACTTTACAATCAATCAATCAATCACTCAGTATTTATAAAGCCCTTCTTACATCAGCTGATGTAAAGTGCTGTACAGAAACCCAGCCTAAAACCCCAACCAGCAAGAAATGCAGGTGTAGAAGCACGGTGGATAGGAAAAACTCCCTAGAAAGGCCCGAACCTAGGAAGAAACATAGAGAGGAACCAGGCTATGAGGGGTGGCCAGTCCTCTTCTGGCTGTGCCGGGTGGAGATTATAACAGAACATGGCCAAGATGTTCAAATGTTCATAGATGGCCAGGGTCAAATATTAATAATCACAGTGGTTGTTGAGGGTGCAACAGGTCAGCACCTCAGGAGTAAATATCAGTTGGCTTTTCATAGTCGATCATTCAGAGAATCTCTACCGCTCCTGCTGTCTCCAGAGAGGTAAAAACAGCAGGTCTGGGACAGGTAGCACATCCGGTGAACAGGTCAGGGTTCCATAGCTGCAGGCAGAACAGCTGAAACTGGAGCAGCAGCATGGCCAGGTGGACTGGGGACAGCAAGGAGTCATCATGCCAGTTAGTCCTGAGGCATGGTCCTAGGGCTCAGGTCCTCCTCCGAGAGAGAAAGAAAGATAGAAAGATAGAAAGAGAGAAAGAAAGAGAGAATTAGAGAGAGCATAATTCAATTCACACAGGACACCAGATAAGACAGGAGAAATACTCCAGATATAACAGACTGACCCTAGCCCCCCGACACATAAACTACTGCAGCATAAATACTGGAGGCTGACACAGAAGGGATCAGAAGACACTGTGGCCCCATCCGACGATACCCCCGGACAGGGCCAAACAGGCAGGATATAACCCCACCCACTTGGCCAAAGCACAGCTCCCACACCACTAGAGGGATATCTTCAACCATCAACTTCCTGAGACAATCATCCTGAGACAATGCCGAGTATAGCCCACAAAGATCTCCGCCACGGCACAACCCAAGGGGGGGGTGCCAACCCCCCACACAAAGATCACGTCAGTGACTCACCCCACTCAAGTGACGCACCCCTCCTAGGGACCTGTTGTACTGAAGAGATGAGTCTTCAATAAAGACTGTAAGGTTGAGACCGAGTCTGTGTCTCTCACATGGGTAGGCATGTGATTTTTGGACAGAAAGTAATTGCGTAATTTTTGGACAGAAAGTTTCTCATTTTTGCAATGTTACRTAGATGGAAAAAAGCTGTCCTTGAAACAGTCTCAGAGTAATGGCTCTTCTCTGCAACAAGATCTCACAAACATTTAAATTGACTCCAGGATCTAACATGTGTCCACTGGGAAGATAAACATACATTTTAGACAGTTAAGTTTAGGTATTWATTTGTTAATGTTAAAGGTTTGGGAAAGGCTTAAAACTAGCACTGGGATTGAACCCACGAGCCTCAGAGCAGGAGTTTGCGGCTTRCGGCCATCCGCCATCTCCATCCACGACGCCCTAGCAAGCCGAGAGTCTACTTGATGATAATATCRCTCACCGTTGCCCCTAGTGACCGGTTTTGAAGTCGATTCCCTATGTCCTGAGGACCTGGACAGACGTTGGATGTCACCTTGAAACTGATGCAACCTTGCTGGTTTCTGTGCCTCACTAAAATTGTCTCTGTTTCTGAGATATAGCGTATGTCACTTAGGAAGAGTGTCTGTCTGTCTGTGGAACAATGTTTATATCACTTGTTCCACAGGGAACACCAACAAGAGACATTGAAAACCTTAGTGGGAGCGATGGTAATGGACACTGAATCCGCCTGGTTATAGAGGTGGACGACCTGATGTGTTATTCTATCTCACATGTGTGCGATGGAGTTCACTATGGTTTCTAGACGGACACCGTACCTTGGCCAATAGGGAACCCTAGTCTACTCGAACCTCCACAATGAAGGTAACATCGTACACTACCGGTGGAAATGCACCCTCAGTCTATCAGAAGCGAGGAGGGTGAAACAAGGACTCTAGAAGGATTAACCACCTCGTTACACATGAACTTGGACCCTAGTTTACCTATCACAATGAGGTTGTATCAGACTAGACCACATACCGTGACCCTGGGGAAAGAACCAAATCACTAACGTTGGCTTTATTCGCTACAGATGAGGTACAGCGAAAAAGGAAGGAGGGTAGAAGGGCGGTGAGTGTAAAACCGATAGATGAAAATGGGGCACTAAAGCCTAGTATCCGTGGGATGAGAGTGGAAAGCCCTGATAATCAAATATACCAGTATTGAGAGAGTCAGGCATGAAAGGTCACTTCGCCTGTTTTCGAGAGAAGCACCTAACTTCGTTATGTGGAAAAGTTGACCCGGAAGTGAGTCTAGGGTTTCCCACTGTTGAAATTCTCCGCAACCGTGATAACTATATGTAAGCTAAGCCTATCCGGTGGACTAACCTAGGGGGACAAGGCCAAACCCCTGTCTATAGT
>NW_019943146.1:96999-99972 GCF_002910315.2 Salvelinus sp. IW2-2015
CTTTGTGTAGTGTGTGTGTGTTACTTTGTGTAGTTGTGTGTGTGTGTTTACGTTGTGTGTGTGTGTGTGTGTGTGTGTGTGATTGTGTGTGTGGTGTGTGTGTGTGTGTGTGTGTGTGTGTGTGTGTGTGTGTGTGTGTGTGTGTGTGTGTGTGTGTGTGTGTGTTACTTTGTGTGTGTGCGTGTATGAGTGTGTGTGTTACTTGGTGTGTGTGTGCGTGTGTGTGTGTGTGTGTGCGCGCTATGGTAATAATTGCTGCCTCTATGTCATCACCTTGTCTGGTGATTTCCTAGAAAAATGCCTGTATAGCTAAGCTTGCAGAGAAAGTGCTATTGTTTGGCAGAAATTGGTTTATGTTCAGTACATATATCTGAGAGCATTAATCACTGGGGATGTAGATCACAGTAGAGGGAACTGTGTGTGTGTGTGGTGTGTGTGTGTGTTGTGTGTGTGTGTTGGTGTGTGTGTGTGTGTGTGTGTGTGTGTGGTGTGTGTGTGTGTGTGTGTGTGTGTGTCGTTAATGTGAGCGTGTGTGTGTGTGTTGTGTGTGTGGTGTGTGTGGTGTGTGTGCGTTAATTGGAGCGTGGTGTGTGTGTTGTGTGTTTGTGTTATGATTGTGAGAACCCTCCAACCAATCAAACCCTGTGCTAGTGTGTGTTGCATACCAAACCCCACCGCCACCATGTGTGTGTGTGTGTGCCCCACAACACAAAACCATGCATCCGAAAAAGCACACCCCACCCACCATAAACACCCCACAACAAGTGTGTACAAAACTGTCAATAGACTCGAACGTATAGATGATGCGTGATAGCACACGCAACGACATCCCAAAACCATCGTGGATAGAAAAGTGAGTGTGACAAACCCACATCACACTGTCCAGTGGTGTGTGACGTGGCTATAGCTGCGATGCTCCGCGCCAGTATAAATGTACGACGGTGATGTAAAAACCACCAAAAACACACACCAAAAACATAATCGAGTCGTAAGCAACAACAAACCCTTGAGTGTAAGCACACACCACAAACCATAACACACACACACTACACAAAGTAACACACACACACTACACAAAGTAACACACACACACTACACACTACACAAAGTAACACACATGCACCAGTGGCGGTCAGTGCTGTTTAATATGTAACATGTATATTTTTTGATGAGCTTGGCCTTATTTCTACAGTTTATTGGATGACTGTCATTCATATTCCATTCACCCAGTTCAATGTAACAGGTTTAGGTTAGTACATGATACTTGACTTCCCTATACCCATCACGAGGCTGCTACAACCTAGCCTATGAATGAAGGTACAACGTAGGTGCACACAGGTAGAGAGAAAAAATTGAGATGACAGACAAATTCAAAACAAAACAATAAATCGCAAAACGAAACGTGAAGCTACTATAGTGCTCGCAGGCAACTATACATAGTCAAGATCCCACGAAGCACAAAGGGGAAATGGCTGCCTAAATATGATCCCCAATCAGAGACAACGATAAACAGCTGCCTCTGATTGGGAACCATACCAGGCCAATATAGAAATATAATAACCTAGATGACCCACCCCGACCTAACCGACATAGAGAATAAAAAGCTCTCTATGGTCAGGGCGTGACAGACGTCCACCGAAAGCTTTCATAATTACTGTGTAAGTCCACAGGAACCACTACTTCCCACTACTACTTCAAGGTCTCAAAGCGAGTGACGTCACCGATTGAAACGCTATTAGCGCTCACCACCGCTAACTGGCTAGCCATTTCACATCGGTTACACTCACCCCCTTTCGACCTCCTCCTTTTCCGCAGCAACCAGTGATCCGGGTCACGGCACCAATGTAACAGTTTAACTTTAGTCCTTCCCCTCGCCCCGGGCGCGAAACAGGGACCCTCTGCACACATCAACAACAGTCACCCATAAAGCATCGTTACCCATCGCTCCACTAAGTCCCCAAGGTTGCTTAGCAGTTCAGACGTCTTTTTCTGTTCCGTATTGTTTGTGTCCTGTATATATATTTACACCTCTCTTCACTTATCTTTTATTTATTTTATTATCCAAGAACTCAACTACAAAAGCTTTCCTGCAAAAGCTCTCCTGCAACCCGCTTCACCAATTACTAAAAAGTAATATTTACCTCAAACTGAAAATCCATCGTGGAAGCCAGCCAGGGGCTAATTCAGAAGCTAGCCTGAAAGCTAACCAGTAGCTACTCCGATAGCTAGCCAGAAGCTAATCTGTAGCTGCCAGTTGAGTAGGTTGGTTGGGGTCGTGGCGAGCCAGACAGCTGGCCGGTATGTGGCTGTCGGTAGCAGCATGGGGATGGAGGTCTGTTGTAGATACCTCGTGCGTTCCGTCGGTATTAGTGGGTTCCGTGTAGTGGGGTTCTGTGGAAGAGGGGATCATCCAAATGGCGAATATCTATAGTGCGCCAAGGAGAACAAAAAATAAAAAAAATCAAACAATAAAATAAAGATAAAATAATGTTGTCCGGTCTGCTTATCGGTAGCAGCCGATAAGACAGCTAAACGATTAAGGCGGCCTCCCGGTGAGCGTTCAGGTAACGTCGGGACGGAGGTGCCAGTTGGATAAATCCTCGGCAGTAACGTCGGCAGTCAGACGGTGAAGGCCCGGTGGGGGTTCGTATCTGCCGGCAGCAACAAAGAAACCGTGCCGGATGGTGATGGAACCTCCTAGCTGGCTAGCTCCAGGATGATTTGAGTTTGCTCCGGGTCGCTCAAGCCAATCGTCAAACACGTTTGCAGCTAGCTAGCTGCGAAGTCAAGGTGCAGTGACCAGCGCCTGCGGGCTGGAATCCGGGGAACTGAGAGAGAAGAAAAGTCCCGGAATGCTCCCGGTCCGAGTCGCGTTGCCAAAGTGCCGGTAGATTTCGAGCTAGAGGGAATAGCTGATGCCCACAAAGAGGGCAGCTGAAAACAACGCTAGCCAGCAAACCGCTAATTTCGGGG
>NW_019943146.1:103372-109217 GCF_002910315.2 Salvelinus sp. IW2-2015
TCATGAACACTCTTTCGCGGACGTGTCTGTATAATATATAAGAGAGATATGTTATAGAGTATAATATATAAGGAGTGTATAATATTATAAGGAGTGTATAAAATAGGAGGTGTAAATAATAAGGAAAGAGTTATAATATATAAGAGTAAAAATTTAAGGAGTGTATAATATATAAGGAGGTGTAAAATAAATGATGTGTAAATATATAAGGATTGTGCTTTTTATTACATCTCAGCAACCACCACCCTGGTGTTGAACAACAAATGTTTGTGTTGATAATGTAATATAGATATATAAACATTATCACCACATTATCATCTCCATACATACATACAGCATATCATCTGGAGGGGTTTGGAGATGGTGGAGGGGGGTTGTAGAGTGAGAGAAAAACACATATTTTGTTTATTATCTACTTCACTTGCTTGGAAATGTAAGCATATGTTTCCCATGCCAATAAAGCCCCTTACATTTTCATTTAAATTGAATTGAAAGAGTGGAAAGAGGGGAGGACAGAGGTAGATTAAAGAAAAGGTCCCTTGGCTTGAATAGACCGATGTCTAGAAGTGAGGTGATCTTAGTTAAACACTGAGAGAAAGCTCTTGGAATCATTCCACCTGTTGGGGTCAAGGTCAAGAGCTATATACAACCATACAACACCTGAAGAGGTCAAGCCAAGCTGTGAAGATCAGCTTGAAAAGATGGATGGAGAGATTATTGAACCAGAGTATTAGCGAAAGCTGGAGTAATTTCAACTGCTCACGCGAAAGTCAGCAGTAGCACACAGCCGAAGCAATGCCAATCTGAAGAGATCAGCTTCACCAAATAAACGACTGGCTAAGAAAAATATCTCTCTAGCCTGTTGTCTTCCCTCCTAACTGGATCTGAAGGGGGATCAGACCAAGGCTAAAGCCTTGTGTTCCTAACACCTAGTGTGGTACAACACAACAAAACACAATACAACACAATACAATGTATTTCTGTGTGATAAGGTAAAGCCTATGCCTTTGCTTGTGTAGAAGTGCTGTATCTCCAACTGATTATGACACTGTTCCCCCTCCTCAAACAGCAGCAGCTAACAACAACAGAGAACAGAGCTTTGATTCGCTGTGGGAGAAGTGTGATCTGTACCACTGAGCAGGGCTGTATTAGTCAACGGGATGAGGGTGAGTTACCACGAACCTAAACGTGGCAGTGTGGGTTTTAACCCTGCTGTTTGCATCCAGGAGAAGGGGACAGAGGGAGGAATAGAAAAAGAAAGGAGGMGGAGGAAGAGAGGAGGAGAGAAGGAGGAGGAAGAGAACATAGACAGGAAGGGAGGAGGAGGAAGACAGGAAGAGGAAGAGAGGAGGACAAAGAGAGGAGGAGAGGAGGAGGAAGAGAGGAGGATGAAAAAAGAGGAGGAAGAGAGGAGGAGGAGGAGGAGAGGAGGAGAGGAGGAGGACGAAGAGAGGAGTAGGAGGAGGAGGAAGAGAGGAGGAGATTAAGAGAGACCTAACACAACACCATAGAATGGCAACAACACGTGACAACACAGCATGGCAGCAACACATGACAACACAGCAAAACACAAATATCCACTTTGTTAGATCAGATTTGTTGAATGTGTGTCAGCGCCCTTCTATCCCCCACAGTCTGCATTCCATTGACCTCTTCAACACATCTTTCCCCATGACCTCCCGGATCTCTTTCCACGAGTTCAAACTCATTTAGCGTCTTTGAAATCCCTACACAATGTATCATGAAGTACTTGTTTTGTGAACTTGTTCTGTTAGCCTTTCATCAAAGTTTTCCATGTTTGTTGTCAAGGAATTTGTAAAGGAAGTGAATTTGTGTTTATACAGGATGTACCTCCTCTCTTCCTCCTTCTCCTCTCTTCGTCCTCCTCCTCTCCTCCTCCTCCTCCTCCTCTCTTCCTCCTCTTTTTTCATCCTCCTCTTTTCCTTCTCCTCTCCTCCTCCTCCTCTCCTCCTCTTCTCTTCATCCTCCTCCTCCTCCTCTCCTCCTCCTCTCTTCATCCTCCTCCTCCTCTCTTCATCCTCCTCCTCCTCTCTTCCTGCTGGCCTGCTGAATGTAAATCCTTCAATATATTCCTCCTTTCCTCTCGTCTCCTCTTGTCTTCCTGCGGTGTTGACACAGAGGCTTTGTTCATCATAATAGGATATCATCTTGTCTTTGAAGACACTCCTTGTGTGTGTGTGTGTGTGTGTTTGTGCTTGCGTGTGTGTGTGTTTGTGTGATGCTCCTCATGCAATCGTCGTCAGTATGCTGAAATAATGAGAGGGAGAGAGAAGAGGGAGAGAGAAGTGAGGGAGAGAGAGCTTGGTATGTTGCTAGCTAATAGCGACTATATTTCATAGTTTTTACGCAATTATGTTAACATCAATAGGGGATTTGAATGTAAAAATAAACATGCAACACATGCTCTGTATCTCCTAAAGGGTTTCCTAAATGCAGCCTTCATCACAGCCTGATCCAGGCTGTATCACATGATGGTCCACAGGGCGGTGCACAACTGGCCCAACGTCATCCGGGTTTGGCCGGTGTAGGCCGTCATTGTAAATAATAATTTGTTCTTAACTGACTTGCCTAGTTAAATAAAGGTTAAATAAAAAATATAGAAAAAATGTAACTGACTGAAGATGGAAGATGGAGGCCTTGCCTTCTGACTCTGTTTCTGTGGCTGCTCTTATGTTGCGTTTCTGCCTTTGCGGCTGTGCAATGGTATGACAGTTGCAGCTGATCTTTTGTCTTCCAATTCCCCAGTTGATTTTTAAGTCCAGCCGCAGACCGTGCCCTTAGCGTTATGGGCTTTTAGATTGAAGGCAAAAACATAAATCTCTTGTCGGTGTCACGCCGTGTGTCTTCCCCCTCCATGCCGCGGGACCCCATTGCCCTTCCCCCTGCGTCCGCTGGGCTTCTCATATCTGGTAACCAGACCTCCGCCGCCCCAGTTATTAAAGAGCGCTGGGCCGATTTTCCTTCCACCCATCCCTCTCTTCTCTCCGTTCTTCCTTCCTTCCCTCCTTCCCTCTCTACTCTCCATGCCTCTCTTTCTCTGTTTGCTCACATGGAATTGTTGGGTATTTTTATTTCATTGTTTTCCCTCTGCTACTGCCAGCATCTCAGGATGTATTACATTCTGTTCTATTCTATTCTATTATTTGATGTTCTATTCTGTTCTATTCTTTTCTATTCTATTATATTCTATTACATTCTGTTCTAATCTATTCTATTATGTTCTATTCTGTTCAATTCTATTATATTCTATTATATTACATTATGTTATATTCTGTTGTATTCTATTATATTATGGTATATTCTGTTCTATTCTATTCTATTATATTCCATTCCATTATGTTTTATTCTGTTGTATTCTATTATGTTCTATTCTGTTCTATTATGTTCTATTCTATTACATTATGTTCTATTCTGTTCTATTCTTTTCAATTATGGTCCATTCTGTTCTATTCTATTCTGATGTATTCTATTCTCTGTTCTATTATGATGTATTCTATTCTGTTCTGTTCTGATATATGCTGGTCTGTTCTATTCTATTCTATACCCCCTGTCTCTCACTCTCCCTCCCTCTCTCACCCCTCTCTCTCTCTCTCTCTCTCTCTCTCTTTTTTTCGTTTCTTCTCTCTTCTCTCTCTCTCTCTCTCTTCTTCTTCCTCTCTCTTCTCTCTCTCTCTCTTTCTCTTCTCTCTCTCTTTCTTCTCTTCTTCTCTCCACTCTTCTCTCTCCCTCCATCTCTCTCTCCCTCCAGTCTCTCTCTCTCTCTCTCTTTCCTCCTCTCTTCTCTTTCTCCCATCATCTCTCTCTCTCATCCCTCCATCATCTTCTCTTTTCACTCCATCTCTCTCTCTCCTTCATACCCCCTTCCCTTCTCTCTGCCACAGCTCTCGTTTACAGCGCAATTACTGTGAGTGTGCTTTTATTAATTTCAAGTTACGGAGCATGGACACTATAATAGAAGGGATATGAAGCAGATGGTCCCACCACGTCACACATAATCCGCTCAGTATTCAACGTTTATCCCGGACTTGGGAGTCTCTAATACGCTCACTAGCATCAACTAATTACATCTAGGTGGCTGGCGGCTCTTGGTTGTTGTTGAACGAGGATGAGGCGGCTTGAACATGTCTCTGTCTCCGAGGTACGTTTTAGGCCCAGTGGGTTGAATCACACACAAACCCCGCTTGCTCCGGCTCTGAGGATTGCGGGATCAATCCCTGTGCTATGCACTAGTTTATATTTTTTCTTTTTTAACCCTAACCTACCTTCGTCTGGGTGATTTGAGAGGTTTCTATCCAAAAGTAGCTATGATCATGTCAAGATCAAGATAGTTTGATGTTTGAAGAAAAGTGACACACACAGTATAAATCATCATAAGTGAAGAAACCCCTCTATGATAAAAATCAAAGGTCCACTTCTCTCTTGTTCTCCAAGATCTTTAAGCCCAGAGACTTATCAAATAACATTATCCAACACTTTCCGACACTTCTCTCTACAAGTTGTACAGTCTGGAGTCCAATTACCTGCGCTCCCTCTGCAGCAAAGGCATTAAGGAATAGAGTGTCATCTCTGTGAGCAGAACAGTGTTGCTCTCACATTCTCAGTTTTGATTAAATGTTTTCCTTCCTTCCTGTGTGTGTGTGTGTGTTTGTACGTGCATGCAATTGTGCATGTTTGTGTGGATGTGGTATGTGTGYGTGTGTTGTTTGTGTATATTTTCTATGGTAATCATTTACAGCTGTCAAAACAACAGATACCCAAGTTTTGAAAACAATTCAATAACCTAATGAATACAGACAAAATCCTCCGCCAAGGTTTTGTCTCAGACACCTTCTGGTAAACACTTGTCTCACAAAGACACATGTATTATCTCCTTTCTCTTTCAACTGTCAAATAATGTCTGCCGGATGCTTTCCCTCTTTGCTAAATGTTCAACTCCTTGCAAAATGACATATTTATTGCCCTTTGAAAAACAGTCAGATTTGATTATTTGCGAATCGATCGAGTTCCGAATAAAAAAATGTAATTCACAAAGAATTCAGCACTCTCTCTCCTTTTTCTTACAGCCTCTTTCCTTCTCATTTAACTTCCGTGAGGCTTTTTCTTTCTTTCTCTCCCTTTCCCTCTCTTYCACTCTCTCTGAAGGACTCTTGGAAGATTAGTCCAAATGGGGACTAGAAGAGATCCAAATCAAATCAAATCTCCCTCTCTTTTTCTCCCTCACCTTGCGTGATGCTGCCTCTCTCAACAACACTTCAGCTGACACACGCAGGTCTTCACAGAGACACGTGGACGAGACCAGGAACATGACCGTCTCCAGCAAAACCTTCAGATCACACTGAACAGCATCTCCTTCTTTATAAAGTCGATGAAAACGTATCAAATATTGTTGTCGTTTTTTCTTTCTTTGTAAATAGAATGACACTTTTGTTTAGTTGAATGTCCTTAATGTCATCTAGAGTATGTAGCTGCATTCTGACTGGATACACATCGGCATAATTCTAACCCGTTTAGGCCTAAATCAAACATCCATATATGTAAATTACTACTGTACTCCAGTAAAGGTTCAAGGTCTTATGCATAAGCCATAGACCAGCACAGCCCTGGGTTGTGTATAGACAGGATATGAATCAAATGGAGGTAAAGGTATCATGTTGTGCAGTGTAAATCACCAGTATGACCACTGTGCTGTGTTGACTGTGTGTTTGTTGGTGGACACCGCAGGCTCCAAATCCCAATTTAATGGCCTGCAGTATAAGGCTGTATATCTGGGGTGGTAAAATCCTGCCGGAGGTGTGCGTGTGTGTGTTTGCTTTTGTTCGTCGGT
>NW_019943146.1:109546-128133 GCF_002910315.2 Salvelinus sp. IW2-2015
GCCTGCTACTCCTGTCACAGCTGAAAGAAACTGATGTTATTTTTATGTATTTGCTTCATCTTTCCTCTGGCATTTAACTCGGCTCTAATGGGATACCACAGGAAAACTATTCCTCCCTCATGGAGGCCAATGGTGAAATAAGAGAGAGCGAGAGAGAAATAGAGAGAGAGAGATAGAAGGAGGGAGAGAGAGAGAGAGAGAGAGAGAGAAGGAAGGAAGGAGAGGGAGAGACAGAGAGACAAAGTAAGATATTCATTGTAATGTTGGTTTTTCATGTTGATTTTGTTGTCATCTCATTCAAAATCCTCTATTGAGTTAGATGTAATTGTCAAAAGCATATCAGCACAGCCATAGAAGCTTATTTTAGTGGAAGAATAAACGACTCTGTTCTCTCCGACGGAAAACAAAACAACATTAGATCAGACTGCAGTTTCTACTACACAATAAAATAATGTGTTAACTATGTCACACATACACACGCACATGCACACAGGGAGGGCTGTAAAATGATTTTTTCAATATGCAATACACACACAGASAGGGAAATAATCTGATTGTACTGTAGCATTCAGGGGAGCTAGAGTATAAATTGTGACRTATTGTCCAATATATTACAATTACAGTGGTGGAAACAGCCAGAGCATATKCCTACCACCGTGGACAATCTATTCACACTTATTATGGAAGTTTATGATTTGAGACTGGTCTGACTTGATGGGATCTGAAGTTCATTAAAAATGACATTGAGCAATGATAAAGCACTGGGAGAGAGGAGAGAGAGAGTGTGTGCATGGCTGCTTGCATGTGTGAGAGTGTGTGTCCTTGTGTCCACCACAGCGCAGGTCATTGCAGCCAAAGGTCTTTGAGTCAGATGCTATTCTAACTGTGAAGTGGTTCACAGCCCTGTGAAAACCAAGAAGTAAAGGATCCTAAGACAGGTAGAGTAGAGTGCTGTGCTGAACCATGCAGGTGCATTTCAAACTCTCCAAATCTTAAGAAAGGGTCTTCTATCAGGACACCGGTTTCCCACTCCAAGTTGAATCAATAAGAATTTCTCTCTCTGTTTGTGCCCAGTCACTGGTTCAGTGGCATTACAAGACAAGACCACTGTGTTTGCTTCCCGGTGAGTCTCAAGCAGAACTGGGTTCAAATACCATTCAAAATATTTTAAGTTCTTTGAGCCTTTGAGCGTTTTCTTAATGCCGGCCAGCAGTGCCAGATGGGCGGGGACTGTGTGACTTGTCTGACTATTCTATTGGTTAGATTACACAAGTCAAGCTCAAACAATTTTTTCAAATAGTATTTGAACCCAGTGAGTCTGCAGTCCAGCGTGTGCCTCACACCTCCAGGGAAAGGCAAACAGGACACACCTTCACCCTTTTCTCAATCCTCCTGCAGTTTTCACGCATTCAATGTGCAATCAGCCTGACGTGGGACCTCTCTGTGTCACACTTACTTGACAGCCCTTAATAACATGGGTGAGAGACTCCTCGCCCCGAAATACACTGACAAACACACACACAAACACACACACACACACACACACAAGACCACACCGAAACACGAAAACACACACCATACTGAAACACACTGCACAACACATGGAACACTAAAACACACACCACTACACAGGACACTAAAACCACAAACCACACACACATAGCGACAGCACACACTGAACAAAAACAGTGAGAAACACTAAAACACAACCAACCCACACGAAACACGTAAACACACAAACGCACACACATACCCGACACACCACATGAGATCACAACCAATGGAAACACGCTAAAACACAACAACAACACACCACAGCAATTTCAGTTCCCATTATAATCTCGTAGCTGTTGCATAACCGTTAACCGAAAACCTAACCTACTCGTACTGCTTACACAACACACAGTTGCCACACTACCTGAAAACAAACAACTCATTCACACCTATAACAGTATGGTGTTTTATTGTAACACACACACACACTCAATGTAACACTCCCCCACACAAACATGAAAAAAACAACACCCACGCTTACTACGAATCACACATATCACACAGACACACAGCACGTCACACGTCACGAGAGAAGCAGACGGTTCTCGATCAGTCCCTCACGACAACAAACAACTGAAAAAAACACACACACACACACATGAGCACGCACGAAAACTAAAAAAACACAACACATAACGACACACGACATGAGCAACACACAGCACACCTGAACACTTTCCGACACACACACTCGATCACAATCACTGAACCACAACCACAGCATTTAGCCACACACATCACCGGTGTCACACACAACAACACACCACAGCACACACACTATACACGACACACACACACACACACACCACACACCACACATCACTAACAAACACACACAGCACACACACAACAACACAATACATACCACACATTATCCCAAACTGCCACACACACCACCCACAACACAATACAAACCACAACACACAACTGATCGACACACACAGCACACACCACACCACACAAGCACACACACCCCACACACACACAAAATACACACAACACAACATCATAACTGACACACCAAACACACACATCACAAAAATACAGCACACAACACACAAACTGACACACACACACGCTGACGCACACACTGACACAGCACCACTGACACACACAGCACACACACACAGACACCATCACACAGCACCAGGTTCACACACCCACCACGTCACACACACAACTCCACCACACCCGCCGCCGAGCAAACACACCCTGGACACAGACCTGTAAACACACAGTCATTGTCAGTTCTACTTGTGGGTGAACACAATTCAGTTCAATTCAAAACCTTAGAACCCTAACCTAAGCCTGGATGTCTTGCGCACAACGCCACGATCACATCCAAGACACACACGCTGACACAACAACAAACTGAACACACAACTACCACCTCAAAACACAGACACAAACACAGTGACACATCACACAGCACGCACGCACGCACGCAACAGCAGAGCACGCACACACACACACACACAGGAACACACACCCACACACAACACCCACTAAGCAACCTCACACATGACACAACAATTACAACTGAAAAACCCACCACACACACTGAGACATAACAACATCCCACAAACACACGCCACACGTGACACAGCCACAACTGAACAGCGTACACACACCACACAACTCGAGCACACACACACCACCCACACACCACCACAACCCACAACCACTGACACATCTCATGAACCAACAAAAACTGAAAACAAACATACACTACACAAACACCACACCACTGATGCAAACACTGAAACCCCACCGACTGACTCAAACACTTGACTTCACACACAGACACGAAGACACACACGTGACACACACAACACACACATAACACACACATGAATCAACACACACCACACTCACTCGACAGTGAACACATCACCAACACACACATCCATAGTTATGGCACACACAACACACATCATAGGTTCTCACACACGACCTCAGTCTTGTACAGCTAACTTGTGGGGCACACATTCCGTCCCATTCAAAATCCTACAAACGCCTTAACCTAACCCCTTGGGGGGTATCTTACGCACACACATACAACACACCACACACACCACACATCCCAACACTTTCACACACACACACACATTCCCACCGCACACGCAATCACAACACCACACAGCACACACTGACACAACAAACAACTGAAAAGCAACATCACACGCACTGCGCAAACACGACAATGACACAAACATGACGGGTGTGACTGATGACAACACCTGCCTGCAAACACGAACAAACAGTCATGGCGATCACACAGACAACAAACAAACTTCACAACCCACACACGCAGCGCACCACACGTTGTTGTGCCGCAGACACACACACTGACGATTCAAATGATTGCCAAACACCTGACTTTCACACAAACTCTGCTTGATTTTCTTACCTAAATTACATACTGGACAAACACACCAACATTTCACCATGTCAGCAGGCACCTGTACCACAACACACAACATGAAACAGATTGCACACACTGACACACAAAGCACACAAATCACTGACAACACCAGGGAGTGTCCCCTCTCCCGACACCTACCACCAACACTGACACTAACGCCTTTCCACCCACCCCTCCCTCCGCCAGGGCCGTGCATCCTAGTCAGAATGACACAATACTCAGACAGTAAGCTGACACATCACATCCTGACACGACACACCCATTCACACTGAAACACTGACTCATGAGTGAGGTGGGTTTGTATTGTTGGGGTCAGTGTTCTTAAGTCGGGTGAGGGTGGATTTTTGTTGGGGTCCAGTGTTCTCAGTCAGGGTGAGGTGGTTTTTATGTTGGGGTCCAGTTAATTCTCAGTCAGGGTGAGGTAGGTTTTATGTTGGGGTCCAGCTGTTTTCTCAGTCAGGGTTAGTTGGGTTTTATGTTGGGGTTCAGTGTTCTCTAGTCAGGGTGAGGTGGGTTTGTGTTTGGGGGTCCAGTGTTCAGTCAGGGTGAGGTGGTTTTTATGTTGGGGGTCAGTGTTCTCAGTCAGGTTGTATGGGTTTTATGTTGGGGTAGAGTGTTCTAGTTCAGGGTGAGTAGGTTCTATGTGTGGTCATAGTTCTGAGTGGTGGGTGGGTTTTGGTCCAGTGTTCTCAGTCAGTGAGGTGGGTTTATGTTGGGGTCCAGTTTGAGCGGGTTTTGAGGTGGTTGTTTTAGTTTGGCGGTCGTGGTTCTCGTCAGGGTGAGGTGAGGTTTCTGGCTTGAGGTGTATGTTCTAGTGCAGGGTGAGGTGGGTTTTTATTGTTGGGTCAGTGTTCTGAGTCAGGGTGAGGTGGTTTTATGTTGGGTCGTTCAGTAGTTCTCAGTAGGGTGGAGGCTGGGTTTGTATTGTTGGGGTCAGTGTTTTTCTAGGGTTGAGATGGGGTTTTTGTTGGGGTCTCAGTGTTTCTAGTCAGGTGTGGGTGGTTTTATGTTGGGTCCAGTGTTCTCAGTCAGCGGTGAGTGGGTTTTATGTGGGTCACAGTTTGTACAGTCAGGGTGAGTGTGGGTTTTATTGTTGGGGTCCAGTGTTCTTCTAGTCTAGGGTGAGGTGGGTTTTTAGGTGTTGGAGGGTTCCAGTGTCTTAGTTCAGGAGGTGGGTTTTATGTTGGGGTCCAGTGTTATCGGTCAGGGTGAGGTGGGTTTTATGTTGGGGTCCAGAGTTATCAGTCAGGTTGAGGTGGGTTTTATGTTGGGGTCCAGTGTTCTCAGTCAGGGTGAGGTTAGTTTTATGTTGGGGTCCAGTGTTCTCAGTCAGGGTGAGGTGGGTTTTATGTTGGGGTCCAGTGTTCTCAGTCAGGGTGAGATGGGATTTATGTTGGGGTTCCAGTGTTTTCAGCCAGGGTGAGGTGGGTTTTATGTTGGGGTTCAGGCTTCTTAGTCAGGGTGAGGTGGTTTTTGAGTTGGGTTGGTCGGTTGGTCGGTCGGTCAGTTGGTCAGTCGGTTGGTTGTTTGATTGGTCGGTTGGTTTGTTGGTTGGTTGATCAGTTGGTTGGTTGTTTGGTCGGTTGGTTGGTTGTTTGGTCGGTTGGTTGGTTGTTTGGTCGGTTGGTTGGTTGGTTGGTTGTTTGGTCGGTCGGTTGTTTAGTCTGTTGGTTTGTCGGTTGTTTGCTCGGTTGGTTGGTTGGTTACTTTGTCGGTTGGTTGGTTGGTTGGTTGGTTGGTTGGTTGGTTGGTTGTTTGGTCGGTTGGTTGGTTGGTTGGAGCTCAACCCACTCACCTTTTCAACTCTGAAAACAATAACTTTTCCACTCCATAAAATTGACCAAAACAGAACCTTCTGATAACCTATGAGAATTATCGAGTACAAAACAAGCACTGTATCTGGCATTTAATAGATAACAACATGGTATTTTTCTAATAGCATGGTTTATGTCGGTAATGGAAGAAAAACTGTATTGCTAGATGGCCTGGTGTGCGTCACAGTCCATTGACTGTTGGGTTTAGAAACACTGTTTAAAAATATTTACCTCCTACTTTAACTCTGGTCAAATAGAGTAGCAAGAGAGACATTTTTGCAGTCATGTTGAGAGGAGAGAATGAAGGAGATTGGAGAGAGAAGAAAAATGAACAAGGAGAGGAGGATAAGAGGATAGGAGGAGTGGAGGAAAGGGAGGAGGAGGTGAGAGAGAGAGGAGAGGAGAGGAGAGGAGAGGAGAGGAGAGGAGAGGAGATGAGGACAGACATCTGTTCAGTCAACCTAACTGAGTCAAGTTGATCCACTCTCTAACTAGGTCTCTCTTGACGTAAGTTTGTGAAATACGTCCTTGCAAAATATGGAGAGGGAGAGACTAAGAGATTAAGAGAATGAAGAAGAGAGAGATTGAAAAGAGAGAGAGTGAGAGAGAAAGAGAGAGCGAGAGAGAGAGAATGAATAACAGAAGGATAGGGAGAAACAATGAGAGGAGAGAAAGGAGCAGTTCTCTCCTGAGACCTATATTGAATAATTGAAGTTTGAGATATCTGTCTTCCCCGAATCTTCCCCGAAACTTACACGTGTAATTTAGCGTGATTAACTTGTTTAGGAAATGAAGCTTCCAACCTCTACACTCTAAAAAGAAAAGGTTCCTGGAGTATTCAAACTTCAAACTGAAACTGTGGGGGAACCYGTATAAGTTCTTCAAAGAACCCTTTAAAAGGGTTCTTCAGAGAACCCCTTTGAATGAACCTTGAAGAACCTTTTGAAAAACCTTTCGGGTAAAATGTTGGAACCCCCCCTCCCCATTATTATTATTATGAATAATACGCTGAACAATATAATACAGTAACACAATATATTAGTTGTCAGTGTTTATTATGATTTTAGTGGCAAAGCAGAATAATAACATCTAAATCTGAGGTAAACTCCCAGCAGAGCCCCAAGTCCAATGGGTTTATCCTCTRGGCCTGTTGATGTTAATGTGTTGATGTTCTCCATATCCATAGCCAGAATGATTTTGCAGMGCATGGTGATTGAACAGGTTTCCTGTTATAGACATCAGAGGTGTAGGGAGGGTGAAGTATGTGAAACCCCAAAATAGTACTTATACAGATTTTTAAAAACGTGCCAATGGAAATATTCATACCTTGGTTTTTGTGGTCAATGTGAATTTAAAAACTGCCGCAACTTCGGCAGCTGCAACTGGCCCATCCGACGCCCCACAACTGGCCCGTCCAACGCCGACGCAACTTCGGCAACTGGCCCGTCCGACACCGCCGTAACTTTGGCAGCTGTAACTGGCCCGTCCGACGCACCACAACTTCAGCAGCTTCAACTGGCCCGTCCGACGCCGACGGAACTGATCTGTCCGACGCCGCCGCAACTTCAGCAGCTGCAACAACTCCGGCCTTCTAGGCGTCACTGARCTGTCTCATTACGCACACCTGATTCCCATTCCCCTAATTAGTAATTGTATATATGTGTCCTCTATTCACCATCGTCTTGTCGGTTATTGTTCCCAAGTCCGTTGGTCTGTGAGAACCTGTGCTTTGTTATTTCGGCTTTCGTGCTGCGTGTATTGTGCACTTGTTATTACGGGTCTCGTCCCATGTATTGTTGTTAATTTGTTATTACAGGTCTCGCCTCGTGTAGTGTACTACGGGTCTCGTCCTGTGTATTTATTAGAGGTTTTACCTCGCTCTTTTGTTTGGGTTACATCTCTGTGTTTTTGTATGTGTGTTTGTTTAGGGCTTCGTCCCAGTGCCTTTTCATGGGATGTTGTATATTTTGGTGGAGTTTTAAACCCCCTTATTACAAATTCCTGCGACAGTTTCCAATCATTTCTACAACGTGACACCTTTTCTTGGCATTTTCAGGTTCTTTGAAGAACTTTGAGGATCTTAGAAGAACCCTTGTTAAACCCCTAATTGTTAGAGAGTACTATTCTGTAGTTCTATTAGGATTTGTCATTCTTGTGGACACTTTACATTCTGAATGGCTCTGAATGAAATAAGTAACAATTCAGAGGATTCGGCTTTACATGGAACAATATCTGAAGTACTTGGTGAAAATTCTATTGTTCTGTCTAGAAAGGATTAAGTCTCCTCTCTCACACACACCACACACACACACACACACACCACACACACACACAACACACACACACACACACACACACACACACACACACACACACACACACACACACACACACAACCAACACACACACACACACACACACATCACACACACACACACACACACACAACACACAGTTGACAGCTTAATCTCTGTGTTTTTCAGTCCAGAAGCAGAATGAGTAACAGCAGACAGTTCCAGAATGTTACGGGCTGGCAGTAGACTTTATTCAATGTGAAAAATGAATCTTTAAGAGCTACTTCACGGGTCCTGAGCTGCTTGGAGAGAGAGAGAGTGTGTGTGTGTGGTTGTGTGTGTGTGTGTGTGTGTGTGTGTGTGTGTGTGTGTGTGTGTGTGTGGTGTGTGTGTGTGTGTGTGTGTGTGTGTGTGTGTTGTGTGTGTGTGTGTGGTGTGTGTAGATGTGCTGGGTTGTGTGGTGTGTGTGTGTTCATCTGTCCTGTCCTGCTGGGATAGGAGAGGCGATACGCTGACATTAAGTTATTTCAGGAGATAATTCATCTGGTTTTAACGTCCTCATCCGGCCCCAACCGGTGGACAGCATGGTAGGATTGGTGTTGGAGGAGAGGAGAGGAAGAGAAACTCCCCCTCCTTCTGTCTGACCATCCACCCCTCTTCTCTTTACCAGTTGCTGTTGAACGTTGTGTGTTTGTGTGTGTCAGTGCCATAGCAGAGACTTATAAGGTCCTAAAGGACTCCTGAACATTATTTTGCTCTTACGTGTTCCTTCTTTTTGTGGTAATGTAGCTAAAGTTTTGAATTATGAATTTAAAAAAATCTGATGGAAGAACGTGATATATTTTTGATTACATTCTGTTTGATGGATTTGAACAAATACTGTTTGACTGCTCAACAACTGAGGTTGTCTTGTTTCAGAGACATTGTCTAGAAGTGATCTTTCCATACGTCTCAATGTCACCAGCTGTCATCCAGGTCGTAGTGATGTCACAATGACGTCACAGAGAGGTACCTTGGAATGATTTATCATCAACACGCCCCCTGGAGACGCAATCACTCGCCTTAGAAACACAAATTTCAAACACACACAAGCAGGCTATGACTCACATTTCAATTGGAGGTCTGTGAACCATAGCTGTGCCTAATGTTCCTCAGACATTGAGGGTGTGTGTCCTTGCGGACAATTCGTGCAGTGTGTGACAACGGTCAAGTTTTGATGACGCTAGTGGAAACTGATGAATACTGATGTATTCTGAGCACGGAAGGTGAGGCGTGATCCTGTAGTGTTGGCTTGGATTCACTTTAATCACTCCTCTGTGCCTATCCTCTAAATTCCCAGCTAGCACATAACGTTCTGAGAACCATATGTTTCTTAGAGCTTGGTGAGAGTGTGGTTGTCCTATGAATATTTTGAGTTAGATTTGTCATTATGAGGTATTGTGTATAGATTGATGAGGAAAATAGTTGATTTATTCCACTTTAGAATAAGGCTGTAATTTAACAAAAAGGGAAAAAGTCAAGCGGTCTGAATACTTTCCGAATACACTACCGTTCAAAAGTTTGGGGTCACTTAGAAATGTCCTTGTTTTTGAAAGAAAAGCAAWTTTTTTGTCCATTAAAATAACATCAAGTTGATCATAAATACAGTGTAGACATTCTTAATGTTGTAATTGACTATTGTAGGGCTAGGCCCCTTTTTTTCTCAATTTAAGCCTGAATGACATGCCCAAAGTAAACTGCCTGTTGCTAAGGCCCTGAATCCAGGATATGCATATAATTGGTACCATTGGAAAGAAAACACTTTGAAGATTGTAGAAATGTTAAAATAATGTAGGAGAATATAACACAATAGATACGGTAGGAGAAAATACCCCCAAAAAACAACCAGAATCTTTTTTGCGAGAGAAACCATCCTCTTAGAATGGCAAGTATAAGGTCATATTGAAAATTAGCTCCCTGGATGCAATTCCAAATGCTTCAACAGGGTGTCAGCAGTCTATGTTCAAGGTTTCAGGCTTGTAACTTCCAAAACAAATAGGAAATATACATTTTAGTACAGGAACACAGGCTTGGAAATTTGTGTTTGTGCGAGCCATGAAGACACGACGCACCTGCTAAAATCGGTTTCCTATTGAACATACTTCTTTCCGTAAAAAAGTGCATAGCTTGATTACATTTTAGGGTATCTGAGGAGTAAATAGAAATGTATTTTGACTTTTGAAGTTTAGGGGTATATTTTCGGATTCCATTCTCTGTATGTTGAACTAGTGGATTACTCAAATCGATGGCGCCAACTAAACTGACTTTTTGGGATATAAAGAAGGATTTTATCTAACATAATGACACTACATGTAGTAGCTGGGACCCTTTGGATGACAAATCAGAGGAAGATTTTCAAAAAGTAAGTGAATATTTAATCGCTATTTGTGAATTTATGAAACCTGTGCCGGAAGAAAAATATTCTGATGTGGGGCGCCGTCCTCAAACAATTGCATGGCATGTTTTTGCTGTAATAGCTACTGTAAATCGGACAGTGCAGTTAGATTAACAAGAATTTAAGCTTTCAAACGATATAAGACACTTACAGTGGGGAGAACAAGTATTTGATACACTGACGATTTTGCAGGTTTTCCTACTTACAAAGCATGTAGAGGTCTGTAATTTTTAATCAAGGTACACTTCAACTGTGAGAGAAGGAATCTAAAACAAATCCAGAAAATCACATTGTATGATTTTTAAGTAATTAATTGGCATTTTATTGCATGACATAAGTATTTGATACATCAGAAAAGTAGAACTTAATATTTGGTACAGAAACCTGTTATTTGCAATTACAGAGATCATACGTTTCTGTAGTTCTTGACCAGGTTTGCACACACTGCAGCAGGGATTTTGGCCCACTCCTCCATACAGACCTTCTCCAGATCCTTCAGGTTTCGGGCTGTCGCTGGGCAATACGGACTTTCGGCTCCCTCTAAAATTTCTATTGGGTTCAGGTCTGGAGACTGGCTAGGCCACTCCAGGAACCTTGAGATCTTCTTACGGAGCCACTCCTTAGTTGCCGCTGGCTGTGTGTTTCGGGTCCGTTATCATGCTGGAAGACCGCCAGCCACGCAACCATCTTCAAGTGCTCTTACTGAGGGAAGGAGTGTTGTGGTCAAGATTCTCGCGATACATGGCCCATCCATCCTCTCCTCAATACGGTGCAGTCGTCCTGTCCCCTTTGCAGAAACAGCATCCCAAAGTAATGATGTTTCCACCTCCATGCTTCAACGGTTGGATGGTGTTCTTGGGGTTGTACTCATCTTCTTCTTCCTCCAAACACGGCGAGTGGAGTTTAGACCAAAAAGCTCTATTTTGTCTCATCAGACCACATGCCTTCTCCATTCCTCCTCTGGATCATCCCGGATGTCATTGGCAAACTTCAACGGGCTGGACATGCGCTGGCTTTGAGCAGGGACCTTGCGTGCGCTGCAGGATTTTAATCCATGACGGCGTAGTGTGTTACTAATGGTTCTTTGAAAGACTGTGGTCCCAGCTCTCTTCAGGTCATTGGACCAGGTCTGCGTGTAGTTTCTGGCTGATCCTCACATTCCTCATATCATTGATGCCCACGAGGTGAGATCTTGCATGGAGCCCCAGACGAGGGTGATTGACCGTCATCTTGAACTTCTTCCATTTTCTAATAATTGTGCCAACAGTTGTTGCCTTCTCACCAAGCTGCTTTGCCTATTGTCCTGTAGCCCATCCCAGCCTTGTACAGGTCCTACATTTATCCCTGATGTCCTTACACAGCTCTCTGGTCTTGGCCATTGTGGAGAGTTGGAGTCTGTTGGATTGAGTGTGTGGACAGGTTCTTTTATACAGGTAACGCAGTTCAAACAGGTGCAGTTAATACAGGTAATGAGTGGAGAACAGGAGGGCTTCCTAAAGAAAAACTAACAGGTCTGTGAGAGCCGGGAATTCTTACTGGTTGGTAGGTGATCAATACTTATGTCATGCAATAAATGCAATATAATTACTTAAAAATCATACAATGTGATTTTCTGGATTTTTGTTTTAGATTCCGTCTCTCACAGTTGAAGTGTACTATGATAAAAATGACAGACCTCTACATGCTTTGTAAGTAGAAAACCTGCAAATGCAGTGTATCAAATACTTGTTCTCCCCACTGTATATGTACCTAAATGTTTAATATCCAAAATTTGTATGATTATTTATTTGAATTACGCCCGCTAGCGGGACGCCTAGCCATAAAAGGATTTATTAATGGAATATCTACATAGGCGTACATAGGCCCATTATCAGCAACCATCACTTCTGTGTTCCAATGGCACGTTGTGTTAGCTAATCCAAGTTTATCATTTTAACAGGCTAATTGATCATTAGAAAACCCTTTCGCAATCATGTTAGCACAGCTGAAAACTGTTGTTATAATTAAAGAAGCAATAAAACTGGCCTTCTTTAGAGTACTTGAGTATCTGGACCATCAGCATTTGTGGGTTCGATGACAGGCTCAAAATGGCCTGAAACAAAGAACTTTCTTCTGAAAATCATCAGTCTATTATTGTTCTGAGAAATGAAGGCTATTCCATGTGAGAAATTGCCAAGAAACTGAAGAACTTGTACAACGCTGTGGACTACTCCCTTAACAGAACAGCACAAACTAGAATGAGGAGTGGGAGGCCCCGGTGCACAACTGAGCAAGAGGACAAGTACATCTAGTTTGAGAAACARATGCCTCACAAGTCCTCAACTGGCAGCTTCCCGCAAACACCAGTATCAACATCAACAGTGAAGAGGCGACTCTGGGATGCTGGCCTTCTAGTCAGAGTTTCTCTGTCCAGTGTCTGTGTTCTTTTGCCCATCTTAAAATGTTATTTTTATTGGCCAGTCTGAGATATGGCTTTTTCTTTGCAACTCTGCCTAGAAGGCCAGCATCCCGGAGTCGCCTCTTCACTGTTAATGTTGAGACTGGTGTTTTGCAGGTACTATTTAATGAWGCTGCCAGTTGAGGACTTGTAAGACTTCTGTTTATCAAACTAGATGTACTTGTCCTCTTGCTCAGTTGTGCACTTAGGCCTCCCACTGCTCTTTCTATTCTGGTTAGAGACAGTTTGCGCTGTTCTGTGAAGGGAGTAGTACACAGCGTTGTACGAGATCTTCAGTTTCTTGGCAATTTCTAGCACAGAATAGCCTTCAAAAATCTGTAGCTTCAACTGACAGATTATTATGCTAATTAGATTGACTTTAGGTTAAGTGTTTTTCCCAAAATTCACATGGCGGAAAATCCATAATGGCGAACCATATGGGTCCCTGAGGCAAATGTGTTCCTTGTGAGGAGAGGGGCCTATGTACCACATTTCATGATTTTAGGTCAAATGGGGTGAGGGGCAGGACTTGTTTTAGCGCCACCATTTGGCCAATCAGTGTAATTTTGTAAATGCTGGATCTCTATGGCAAAACGCATAATTCACTCACGTTTCATCAAAATCAGGTCAGTGCTGTCTTAGATATCGAGTGTGACTAACGTATGAAAAAACACACTAACGTACTAACAGATGGAGACAGATCCACAATCCCTCCCCGATTTCATTGTGGGGGACAACAAAAGCAAGGCTGTGATTTTTAACAGTGATGCATTTCATCCTCATTCTTTCTGTYTCGTTGTGTGTGTTTGTGTGTTGTGTGGTTATTTCACGCCTGCCAAGTCAGAAGCACAATGCCTCTGTTTATCATGGTGTCACTAACAAGTGAATCTCACTGCATTCTGGTCATTAACACACACACAGGCATGCACACACACACGCACGCACACACACACACAAACACACACATCCTCCAAATCTTTAAGTAATTAATGGTGTCCTGTATTTGTTATTTACTCTCAACAAGCTCTCACAGTCTCACGTCAGAATTAGACGTTCATTCATGTTTCTCAAACGTCAAATTTCGAAATTGTTCCAAACGTCAAAGTGTTTTAAGGTTCATTTTTGTCATTAAAACGCAGATCTTCTGGCATCGAATGATTGATCTGCACTAAACTTGATATGTGGCATCTATGGACAAAGCTCTCTCAACGCAATATTTTTCTTGACAAGTACCTAAACAACATGGCCGCTATTGACCAATAAACATTCCCATGTGCGTGGTCTGGCACCTAAATGCATATAAATCAGTCACAGATATTTGTAACAACTTGGTACACATGTTCCAAACACTGTCAAGACTCAACATATATAAGCACATTCATATYGACCTCACGGTGGCGCTATAACGGGCACACGTTTATATCTCTTGATCAGTTTGACTCACATGCTTCAGCACACATGCTGAGGTATATACGTCTAGCTAACCAACTCGATATCTCAGATATACGATTTTGATGAAACTTGGTGAATGATTGGCCAGAGGGCGGCGCTGCGTCATTCGTGGGGGACGACATGTTTACTGTTGCCGTGTTTCGGATTGATGGAGGGGGAAGTTCAGACACACAGATTTAACATAGATGTTGCCACACAGTAGACCACAGTTCCCACCCTGTCTCAGCTAAACAGATGTAACTTAACAGGAATTCTCTTTTGTCTGTCTCTCTCCCTCTCCCCCCTCCCAACTTCTGAGTCAGTCACTATAGCAACAGTTGCTGAGGCTGCGTTAGAGGACAAGCTCTGTCCTTTCTTTCTTTGAAACACTCCACATATTCCTCATCACTCGCTCATCCCTCTCTTCTTTCCTTTCTTCTCGAGTGCTTTATTCCTCTCTGTGCTCCTGTTGATCTCCTTCTCTCTCTTTCTCCTTCTCTGTATCCCTCCCTCCCTCCCTCCCTCTGTCATTGTAAAGGTCATGACTACACAGGGTTATTTCAGATTGATCCCTGTCTTCTCTCCAGACATTCCTAGTCAACACAGTCTAACCAGCTGTCAGGCCACCCTCACTGTGTTGACTGAGAGAGAGAATGGTGGGATAGCGTACTGACTATGTTGACTAAATATAATACAAGGTTAGGGAAGATTTGAATTTAGTATAAAACATATAACTCAAAATGCAATTATAAGCCGAAAACTTGGCAAACAACACGTGCACAAACGCACACACACACTCGCATGTACACACACACACACACACACACACACACACACACACACACACACACACACACACACCACACACACACACACACACACACACACACACACACACACACACACACACACACACACACACACACACACACGGAAATACACACACTTGGACCAATCGACACTCTTAGACTGTTGGATAGAGATCTTGGCACACAGAGACCACAACTCTCTGTTGTCCTTGACATTTACTGTGCATCTGTGTCCGTCCAAAGCATGCTGTTTTACACGTGCACATTCACAACCATATCTCTCCATCACCTGAATATCAGGATTGTATTCCTCAAGGGTACAGTTGGATTTGTATCTCTTACCAATGTATTTAGGTGAACAAATGAAACTCCTTCTTGTTCAGCGCAGTATATTTTACAGGAGCCTGGAAGGAATTGAATAGCTGTAACGATCATTTTTTCTCTAGGCTGGTGTGTGCATGTGTGCGTGTGTGCGTGTGTGTGCATGTGTGTGCGTGTGTGCGTTTGTGTGTGAAATAACACTGTGAACCAAACACAGACATATTCACAAAGCCCCTCACCTTCCTCTCTATTACTTAACTTCTTTCTCTCCTTCGACTTCATCCTTTTCTTAATCCGTTCCAATGAATCCCCCCCAGTGACAGGAAGAAAAGGAGAAGAAAGAGAGAAAGATGATAACATCCTAAAGCTTCAAGAGCAGTGTTACAATATATCCTATGTGTAGAGTAGTTGATCTCAGATTGAAAACATTATTGTCCCATTCATGTCCTTCAGAGACAGATGGGTCAAAACCGCTCTGCCTTCTGGTCCAATGTCTTGTCGTGTGTGTGTGTGTGTGTGTGTGTGTGTGTGTGTTTGTGTGTGAGTGTGCGTCTGTGCATGGGTGTGTGTGCATATGTGTGTGCGTTGCGTGCTTGCGTTTTTGTGTTTAAAGTCAACATCTTGTCTGTGGTGCACATGTATTTGTTATGGATCCCCATTAGCTGCCTTCATCTTCCTTTGGTCCAGCAAAATTACAGCTGTTATACAGTTTTTAAAACATTACAATACATTCAGAACAGATTTTACAGCATATTAAGTGTGTGCCCTCAGGCCCTTACTCTACCACCACATATCTACAAAACAACATCCATGTATACATGTGTGTATAATGTGCATGTTATTGTGTGTGTGTGTGTATGCATGTGTCTGTGCCAATGTTTGTGTTGCTTCACAKTCCCCGCTGTTCCATAACGTGTATTTTTATCTGTTTTTGAAATCAAATTTTACTGGTGGCATGAGGTTTACAAGCCTGGTCATGGGTGCACCTCAGTCATGCTCAAGGTCCTAAACGATATCATAACCGCCATCGATAAAAGACAGTACTGTGCAGCCGTCTTCATCGACCTGGCCAAGGCCTTCGACTCTGTCAATCATCACATTCTCATAGGCAGACTCAATGATGTCGCTCTTGCTGCTGGGGATTCTCTGATCCATCTCTATGCAGACAACACCATTCTGTATACATCTGGCCCTTCTTTGGACACTGTGCTAACAAACCTCCAAACCACCTCCAATGCCATACAACACTCCTTTCGTGGACTCCAACTGATTTTAAATGCTTGTAAAACTAAGTGCATGCTCTTCATGCGATCGCTGCCCGCACCCTCCCGCCCGACTAGCATTACTACTCTGGACGGTTCTGACTTAGAATATGTGGACAACTACAAATACCTAGTTGTCTGGTTAGACCGTAAACTCTCCTTCCTGACTCACATTAAGCATCTCCAATCCAACATTTTATCTAGAATCGGCTTCCTATTTTGCAGCAAACCCTCCTTCACTCATGCCTCCAAACATACCCTCGTAAAACTGACTATCCTACCGATCCTTGACTTCTGCGATGTCATTTACAAAATAGCCCCCAACACTCTACTCAGCAAACTGGATGTAGTCTATCACAGTGTCATCCGTTTTATCACCAAAGCCCCATATACTACCCACCACCGCGACCTGTATGCTCTCGTTGGCTGGCCCTCATGACATATCCGTCGCCAAACCCACTGGCTCCAGGTCATCTATAAGTCGTTGCTAGGTAAAGGCCCGCCTTATCTCTGGTCACCATAGCAACACCCACCCGTAGCAAGCGCACCAACAGGTATATTGCACTGGTCATCCCCAAAGCCAACACTTACTTTGGYCGCCTTTCCTTCCAGTTCTYTKCTGCCAATGACTGGAATGAATTGCAAAAATCTCTGAAGCTGGAGTCTGATATCTCCCTCTCCAACTTTAAGCATCAGCTGTCAGAGCAGCTTACTGATCACTGTACCTGTACACAGCCAATCTGTAAGTAGCACACCTGACTTCCTCATCCCCATATTATTACTTACCCTCTTGCTCTTTTGCACCACAGTATCTCTACTTGCACATCATCATCTGCACATCTATCACTCCAGCATTATTTACAACTGGTCACAGTTGTAAATGAGAACTTGTTCTCAACTGGCATACCTGGTTAAATAAAGGTRAAATAAAAAAATTAAAACTTGATGTGGAGTAGAGTTCCATGTAGTCATGGCTCTATGTAGTTATTTGCACCTCCCAACGTCTGTTCTGGACTTGGGGACTGTGAAGAGACCTTTGGTGGCATGTTTTGTGGGGTATGCATTGGTGTCCGAGCTGTATGCCAGTCATTCAAACAGACAGCTTTGTGCGTTCAACATGTCAATACCTCTCACAAATACAAGTAGTGAAGAAGTTAATCTCTCCTCCACTTTGAGCCAGGAGAGATTGACATGCGTATGGTTAATGTATGGTTAATGTTAGCTCTCTGTGTACATCCACGGGCCAGCCCTGCTGCCCTCTTCTGAGCCAATTGTAAATGTCTTAAGTACCTCTTCGTGTCACCTGACCCCACGACTGGGGTCCAGGTGCGATAAAACTAGGGCCTGTAGAACCTACCTTGTTGATAGTGCTGTTAACCTTTCATTGTTACCCATCCCGGATCCGGGAGCATCCTCATCAAAAAAGCTGACTAGCATAGCCTAGCCTAACGCGACAGGGATATCATATAATATAATTTTCATGAAATCACAAGTCCAATACAGCAAATGAAAGATAAACATTTTGTGAATCCAGCCATCATTTCCGATTTTTTTAATGTTTTACAGTGAAAACACAATATGTATTTCTATTAGCTAACCACAATAGCAAAAGACTCAACCGCATATTTTCACAATTTTTCTACCGCATAGGTAGCTATCACAAAACCGACCAAATAGAGATATAATTAGTCACTAACCAAGAAACAACTTCATCAGATGACAGTCTTATAACATGTTATACAATAAATTCATGTTTTGTTCGAAAATGTGCATATTTGAGGTATAAATCATAGTTTTACATTGCAG
>NW_019943146.1:129472-146285 GCF_002910315.2 Salvelinus sp. IW2-2015
CCTCTCTTGTGTGTGTGTGTGTGTGTGTTGTGTGTGTGTGTGTGTGTGTGTGTGTGTGTGGTGTGTGTGTTGTGTGTGTTGTTGTGTGTGTGTGTGTGTGTGTGTTGTGTGTGTGTGTGTGTGTGTGTGTGTGTGTGTGTGTGTGTGTGTGTCTTAAAATGCATCGGCTTCTCTCTGTGTGTGCGTTAATGGGAGGGAGGTATTAATGGGAGGTATTGACATGTTGAACGCACAAAGCTGTCTGTTTGATAGACTGGCATACAGCTCGGACACCAATGCATACCCCACAAAACATGCCACCAAAGGCTCTTCACAGTCCCCAAGTCCAGAACAGACTTGGGAGTGCAAATAACTACATAGAGCCATGACTACATGGAACTCTACTCCACATCAAGTTTTAATTTTTTTATTTACCTTTATTTAACCAGTATGCCAGTTGAGAACAAGTTCTCATTTACAACTGTGACCAGTTGTAAATAATGCTGGAGTGATAGATGTGCAGATGATGATGGCAAGTAGAGATACTGTGGTGCAAAAGAGCAAGAGGTAAGTAATAATATGGGGATGAGGAAGTCAGGTGTGCTACTTACAGATTGGCTGTGTACAGGTACAGTGATCAGTAAGCTGCTCTGACAGCTGATGCTTAAAGTTGGAGAGGAGATATCAGACTCCAGCTTCAGAGATTTTGCAATTCATTCCAGTCATTGGCAGAAGAGAACTGGAAGGAAAGGGCGCCAAAGTAAGTGTTGGCTTTGGGGGATGACCAGTGCAATATACCTGTTGGTGCGCTTGCTACGGGTGGGTGTTGCTATGGTGACCAGAGATAAGGCGGGCTTTACCTGACAAGACTTATAGATGACCTGGAGCCAGTGGGTTTGGCGACGGATATGTCATGAGGGCCAGCCAACGAGAGCATACAGGTCGCGGTGGTGGGTGTATATGGGCTTTGGTGATAAAACGGATGACACTGTGATAGACTACATCCAGTTTGCTGAGTAGAGTGTTGGGGGCTATTTTGTAAATGACATCGCAGAAGTCAAGGATCGGTAGGATAGTCAGTTTTACGAGGTATGTTTGGAGCATGAGTGAAGGAGGGTTTGCTGCAAAATAGGAAGCCGATTCTAGATAAAATGTTGGATTGGAGATGCTTAATGTGAGTCAGGAAGGAGAGTTTACCGTCTAACCAGACAACTAGGTATTTGTAGTTGTCCACATATTCTAAGTCAGAACCGTCCAGAGTAGTAATGCTAGTCGGGCGGGAGGGTGCGGGCAGCGATCGCATGAAGAGCATGCACTTAGTTTTACAAGCATTTAAAATCAGTTGGAGTCCACGAAAGGAGTGTTGTATGGCATTGGAGGTGGTTTGGAGGTTTGTTAGCACAGTGTCCAAGAAGGGCCAGATGTATACAGAATGGTGTTGTCTGCATAGAGATGGATCAGAGAATCCCCAGCAGCAAGAGCGACATCATTGAGTCTGCTATGAGAATGTGATGATTGACAGAGTCGAAGGCCTTGGCCAGGTCGATGAAGACGGCTGCACAGTACTGTCTTTTATCGATGGCGGTTATGATATCGTTTAGGACCTTGAGCATGACTGAGGTGCACCCATGACCAGGCTTGTAAACCTCATGCCACCAGTAAAATTTGATTTCAAAAACAGATAAAAATACACGTTATGGAACAGCGGGGATGTGAAGCAACACAAACATTGGCACAGACACATGCATACACACACACACACAATAACATGCACATTATACACACATGTATACATGGATGTTGTTTTGTAAATGTGGTGGTAGAGTAAGGGCCTGAGGGCACACACTTAATATTGCTGTAAAATCTGTTCTGAATGTATTGTAATGTTTTAAAAACTGTATAACAGCTGTAATTTTGCTGGACCAAAGGGAAGATGAAGGCAGCTAATGGGGATCCATAACAAATACATGTGCACCACAGACAAGATGTTGACTTTAAACACAAAAACGCAAGCACGCAACGCACACACAATGCACACACACCCATGCACAGACGCACACTCACACACAACACACACACACACACACACACACACACACACACACACACGACAAGACATTGGACCAGAAGGCAGAGCGGTTTTGACCCATCTGTCTCTGAAGGACATGAATGGGACAATAATGTTTTCAATCTGAGATCAACTAACTCTACACATAGGATATATTGTAACATTGCTCTTAAAGATTTAGGATGTTATCATCTTTCTCTCTTTCTTCTCCTTTTCTTCTGTCACTGGGGGGGATTCATTGGAACGGATTAAGAAAAGGATGAAGTCGAAGGAGAGAAAAGAAGTTAAGTAATAGAGAGGAAGGTGAGGGGCTTTGTGAATATGTCTGTGTTTGGTTCACAGTGTTATTTCACACACAAACGCACACACGCACACACATGCACACACACGCACACACGCACACATGCACACACCAGCCTAGAGAAAAAATGATCGTTACAGCTATTCAATTCCTTCCAGGCTCCTGTAAAAATTACTGCGCTGAACAAGAAGGAGTTTCATTTGTTCACCTAAATACATTGGTAAGAGATACAAATCCAACTGTACCCTTGAGGAATACAATCCTGATATTCAGGTGATGGAGAGATATGGTTGGTGAATGTGCACGTGTAAAACAGCATGCTTTGGACGGACACAGATGCACAGTAAATGTCAAGGACAACAGAGAGTTGTGGTCTCTGTGTGCCAAGATCTCTATCCAACAGTCAAGAGTGTCGATTGGTCCAAGTGTGGTATTTCTTTCGGGGTGTGTGTGTGTGTGTGTGTGTGTGTGTGTGTGTGTGTGTGTGTGTGTTGTGTGTGTGTGTGTTGTGTGTGTGTGTGTGTGTGTGTGTGTGTGTGTGTGTGTACATGCGAGTGTGTGTGTGCGTTTGTGCACGTGTGTTGCCAAGTTTTCGGCTTATAATTGCATTTTGAGTTATATGTTTTATACTAAATTCAAATCTTCCCTAACCTTGTATTATATTTAGTCAACATAGTCAGTACCGCTATCCCACCATTCTCTCTCTCAGTCAACACAGTGAGGGTGGCCTGACAGCTGGTTAGACTGTGTTGACTAGGAATGTCTGGAGAGAAGACAGGGATCAATCTGAAATAACCCTGTGTAGTCATGACCTTTACAATGACAGAGGGAGGGAGGAGGGAGGGATACAGAGAAGGAGAAAAGAGAGAAGGAGATCAACAGGAGCACAGAGAGGAATAAAGCACTCGAGAAGAAAGGAAAGAAGAGAGGGATGAGCGAGTGATGAGGAATATGTGGAGTGTTTCAAAGAAAGAAAAGGACAGAGCTTGTCCTCTAACGCAGCCTCAGCAACTGTTGCTATAGTGACTGACTCAGAAGTTGGAGGGGGGAGAGGGAGAGAGACAGACAAAAGAGAATTCCTGTTAAGTTACATCTGTTTAGCTGAGACAGGTGGGAACTGTGGTCTACTGTGTGGCAACATCTATTGTTAAATCTGTGTCTGAACTTCCCCCTCCATCAATCCGAAACACGGCAACAGTAAACATGTCGTCCCCCACGAATGACGCAGCGCCGCCCTCTGGCCAATCATTCACCAAAGTTTCATCAAAATCGTATATCTGAGATATCGAGTTGGTTAGCTAGACGTATATACCTCAGCATGTGTGCTGAAGCATGTGAGTCAAACTGATCAAGAGATATAAACGTGTGCCCGTTATAGCGCCACCGTGAGGGTCGGATATGAATGTGCTTTATATGTTGAGTTTTGACAGTGTTTGGAACATGTGTACCAAGTTGTTACAAATATCTGTGACTGATTTATATGCATTTAGGTGCCAGACCACGCACATGGGAAGTTTATTGGTCAATAGCGGCCATGTTGTTTAGGTACTTGTCAAGAAAAATATTGCGTTGAGAGAGCTTTGTCCATAGATGCCACATATCAAGTTTGTGCAGATCAATCATTCGATGCCAGAAGATCTGCGTTTTAATGACAAAAATGAACCTTAAAACACTTTTGATCAGTTTGAACAATTTCGAAATTTGACGTTTGAGAAACGATGATATGAACGTCTAACTTCTGGACGTGATGAGACTGTGAGAGCTTGTGAGAGTAAATAACAATACGGGGGACACCATTTAATTAACTTAAAGATTTGGAGGATGTGTGTGTTGTGCGTGTGTGTGTGCGTGCATGTGTGTGTGCATGCCTGGTGATGTGTGTTACATGACCCAGAATGCCAGTGAGATTCACTTGTTAGTGACACCATGATAAACAGAGGCATTGTGCTTTCTGACTTGGGCAGGCAGTTGAAATAACCACCACCAACACACAACCACACACAACGAGAACAGAAAGAATGAGGATGAAATGCATCACTTGTTAAAAAAATCACAAGCCTTTTGCTTTTGTTGTCCCCCCACAATGAAATCGGGCAGGGGATTGTGGATCTAGTCTCATCTGTTAGTAACGTTAGTGTGTTTTTTCATACGTTAGTCACACTCGATATCTAAGACAGCATGACCTTGATTTTGATGAAACGTAGTGAATTATGCGTTTTGCCATTGAGATCCAGCATTTACAAAATTACACTGATTGGCAAATGGTGGCGCGTAAAGAACAAGTCCTGCCCCTCACCCCATCTTGACCTAAAATCATGAAAATGTGGTACATAGGCCCTCTCCTCACAAGGGAACACATGCTCAGTGACCCATATGGTTCGCCAATTATTGGATTTTCCGCCATTGAATTTTGGGAAAAACACTTAACTAAAAGTCCAATCTAATTAGCATAATAATCTGTAGTTGAACTAACAATTATTTGAATGAAGGCTCATTCTGCTGCTAGAAATTTGCCAAGAAACTGAAGAATCTCGTACCAAACGCTGACTGTACTACTCCCTTCAAGAACAGCGCCCAAACTTGTTCATTAACCAGAATAAAAGAGCGTGGGAGGCCTAAGTGCACAAACTGAGCAAGAGGACAAGTACATCTAGTTTGACTAAAACAGAAGTCTTACAAGGTCCTCAACTGGCAGCATCGATTAAATAGTACCTGCAAAACACCATCTCAAACTTAAACAGTGAAGAGGCGGACTCCGGGATGCTGGCCCTCTAGGCAGAAGTTGCAAGAAAAAAGCCATTTATCTCAGACTTATGGCCAATAAAAATAACTATTTTAAGATTGAGAAAAGCTGTTGCATTTTAAAGTCTGTGTCTACATCACAAAGGTGAAGCATTAGCCCACACTGCTGCGAGCTGACCTTGGCTACGGAGGACAGCATTGGTATCTTTGTATTCTACTCAAACGGATATTGTCAGATAAAGAGGTTCCATACAAGCTTTCACACACCCCAAAACAATTTCTACACTATGTTCTCCGGTTAGGGAAGCATGATGAAGACAATTTAGAGCTGTGAATGCAAGGATATGTTTATGAAAATGTATTATTCTTCTGACATGCATTTTCATGTATCTGGGTGGCGACGCAGACTAGGCTCTAGATATATCAAACAAGCTTTCAGAGACTTCAAACAGTTTTCTATGGCTTTGGCTGACTTGAGAAGGGGATGCTAAATGCATAAATTACTGTATAGTACAGGCCTGGGCAATTCCAGTCCTCAGGGGCCTGATTGGTGTCACACTTTTCCCCCATCTCTATCAAACACACCTGATTTAAACTATTTGCATTTTTAACTGAAGATCATGATTGGTTGATTATTGGAGTCAAATGTGTTAGCTGGGCCTGAGGAAAACGTGTGACATCAATCAAGCCCCCGAGGACAGAAGTTGCCCAGGCCTGGTATAGTACATACTCTAGTTTATACAACTTTGCATTTACCCTGTTACAAACACAGTGGATGCTTCCCAAACGGCACCCATAGGATGTGTAGTGTCAATGTTTGTTGCTGGTATGTCATGCCTAAGTTTGTAAATCATGTCAATTAAAAAATCATTAAAGCTGTGGGTTTTGTGATGAATGAGCCATCTGATTCAGTGAATGATGGAGCTGAGTTTGCCCTTTTGTCCAACATTTATTTAAGGTGCTCCAAAGCTTTTTACTATCATTMTTTATGCAATATCTTTGTTTCATATTGTGATTTCTTCTTCATTTTMTTCAGTTTAGTCACATGATTTCTCAATTTGTAGTACGTTTCCCAATCTGTTGTACAGCCAGACCTATTTGCCATTTATTTTGCCTCATCCCTTTCAACCGTACAAGTTTTCAGGTCCTCATCAATCCACAAGGATTTAACAGTTTTTACAGTAATGTTNGGTCCAGAATAAATCGTTGTTTGGTTTTAGAATGTCTTCTCTCCTGTCGAATTCGCTCCACAAGGCTAGCCCATGTTGATGACGTTCCCAATTTCTCTCGACGCAGAGAATGGAAAACTCCAAAAGCCCCATTAAACGTTGAATAAACTGATGAAACTCGGTTGAAAAAACCTACTTTATAATGTTTTTCTAATATGTATCAAATAAAAACAAAGCCGGAGATATTAGCCGTGTATACCGAACGCTTATCATAAGACAATATGGAGGTACTTCCCGCGCCTAGGTAGACAAAGGAAATTCTGGACACGTCATTCCAAGAGCTCTTGTTCGACCTCAGATCAAGCTAGACACCACATTCCACCATCCACTGCCTGTTAACATCTAGTGGAAGGCGTATGCAGTGCATGAATATCCATAAATATAAGGCAATTCAATAGGCAGGCCCTGGAACAGAGCATCGTTTTCAGATTTTTCTCTTCCTGTCTGGAAGTTTGCTGCAAAATGAGTTCTGTTTTACTCACAGATATAATTCAAACAGTTTTAGAAACTTGAGAGTGTTTTCTATCCAATAGTAATAATAATATGCATATTGTACGATCTAGAATAGAGTACGAGGCAGTTTAATTTGGGCACGATTTTTTCCAAAGTGGAAACAGCGCCCCCATATTGACAAGAAGCTTTAAGAATGCAGAGCAATGCTTTATTATGGACAGACTTCTCTCCATCCTAGCTACTGTTGTATCACTATGTTTTGACCATGACAGTTTACTCCAAGCAGTTTAGTCACCTCAACTTGCTCAAATACCACGTTATTCAGTAGAATATTTAGTTGAGGTTAGGGTTTAGTAAATGGTTTGCCACAAAAACAATGCGTTTAGTTTTTGAAATATTTAGGACTAACTTATTCCTTTCCACCCATTCTGAAACTGCAGCGTTTTGTTAAGTGCTGCAGTCATTTCAGTCGCTGTAGTAGCTGACGTGTACAGTGTTGTGTCATCTGCATACATACACAATTTACTCAATGCCAGTGGCATGTTGTTAATAAAGATTTAAAAAGTAATGTGCCTAGACAGCTGCCCTGTGGAATTCCTGATTCTACCTGGATTTTGTTGGAGAGGCTTCACCCTTTGTGCTCTGTAAGGCAGGTAACTCGTTATCCACAACATAGCAGGGGTGTAAAAGCCATAACACAAACGTTTTTCCAGACTATGATCGATAATGTCAAAAGCTGCACTGAAGTTTAACAAAACAGCCCCCACAATCTTTTTATCATCAATTTCTCTCAGCCAATCATCAGTCATCAGCTTCTTGAATGTCTTTCCCTATAAGCATGCTGAAAGTCTGCTGTTAATTTGTTTACTGCAAAAAAGCATCTGGTCAAACACCACTTTTTCCTCAAGTTTTCAAAGGGTTGGTAACAGGCTGATTGGTCAGTTATTTGAGCCAGTAAAGGGGGCTTTATTATCCTTAGTTAGGGGGAAACTTTTGCTTCCCTCCAGGCCTGAGGACACACACTTTCTAGTAGGCTTAAAATAAAGATATGTCAAATAGGAGCGGCAATATCATCCACTATTATCCTCAGTAATTTTCCATCGAGTTTGTCAGACAGTGGTAGACAACAACAATGTTTCACCTCTTCCACACTCACTTTTCGGAATTCAAATTACAATGCTTGTCTTTCATAATTTGATCACATATACAGTTGAAGTAGGAAGTTTACATACACATTAGCCAAATACATTTAAACTCAGGTTTTCACAATTCCTGACATTTAATCCAATTAAAAAATCCCTGTTTTAGGTCAGTCAGGAACACCATTTTATTTTAAGAATGTGAAATGAATAATAGAACAGAGATGTATTTATTTCAGCTTTAATTTCTTTCATCACATTCCCAGTGGGTCAGAAGTTTACATTTACATAAACTTAATTAGTATTTGGTAGCATTCCCTTTAAATTGTTGAACTTGGGTCAAACGTTTCGAGTAGTCTTCCACAAGCTTCCCACAATAAGTTGGGTGAATTTTGGCCCATTCCTCCTGACAGAGCTGGTGTAACTGAGTCAGGTTGGTAGGCCTTCTTGCTCACACACGCTTTTTCAATTCTGCCCACTGTCACGTTCTGACCATAGTTCTTGTGTGTTTTGCTTGTTTTAGTGTTGGTCAGGACGTGAGCTGGGTGGGCATTCTATGTTGTGTGTCTAGTTTGTCTGTTTCTATGTTTGGCCTAATATGGTTCTCAATCAGAGGCAGGTGTTTTGTGTTGTCTCTGATTGGGAATCATATATAGGTGGCTTGTTTTGTGTTGGGGTTTGTGGGTGGTTGTTTCCTGTCTTTGTGTTTTCTCTGCACCAGCTAGGACTGTATCGGTTTGCCACATTTTGTTATTTTGTAATTGTTAAATGTTCACGTTTATCGTCTTTATTAAATATATTGAGCACAAACTACGCTGCGTCTTGGTCCGATCCCTGCTACACCTCCTCTTCAGACGAAGAGGAGGAAGATTGCCGTTACACCCACACATTTTCTATTGGATTGAGGTCAGGACTTTGTGATGGCCACTCCAAAACCTTGACTTTGTTGTCCTTAAGGCATTTTGCCACAACTTTGGAAATTTGCTTGGGGTCATTGTCCATTTGGAAGACCCATTTGCGACCAAGTTTTAACTTCCTGACTGATGTCTTGAGATGTTGCTTCAAGATATCCACATCATTTTGCTTCCTCATGATGCCCTCTGTCGTGTCTTTGCTATCGTTAAATTGAAGACTTATAGTTTTTTTCAAAGATTCCTGTAATTAGGGATTACGCGATCACTTGAGTAATAACGTAACTAATTAACTATGAATTCGAGGGCACCAGGGAAAGTTATTAGATTACAAAGTTATAATTTCCCAATATAACCTTTCAGATATTTTCATATCTGATCAATAGTCTTCTGATTAATGATTTATTTATTTTTACCTCACGTTAGTCTCATTCCAAACGTCGTAAATTGTTGATTATCTGCACGAACCCAGTCTTCACTATGAGTCATCCATACATCAATTGTCTTAAATCATTTATTTATTACTAACTAATTAATTCACAGAAATGCATAAACAAGGATGCCAAAAACAGGTTGGAGCCAGAGACAGGTAGGAGTCAGAAACAGGTTGCAGCCAGAGACAGGTAGGAGTCAGAAACAGGTTGGAGCCAGAGACAAGGTTGGAGCCAGAGACAGGTAGGAGCCAAAGACAGGTTGGAGCCAGAGACAGGTAGGAGTCAGAAACAGGTTGGAGCCAGAGACAGGTAGGAGCCAGAGACAAGTTGGAGCCAGAGACAGGTAGGAGTCAGAAACAGGTTGGAGCAAGAGACATGTAGGGAGTCAGAACAGGTTGGAGCCAGAGACAGGTAGGAGCCAGAGACAATTTGACATATCACAACAAAGAAAAATAAAAGATCAGGTCACTTCAAAGAAGAAGGATGACATCACTCAGGTCCTCAGATCAGTGCTGTGGAAATACATCAGCTGACTGTGTCCAAATGTCACCCTAATGATTTTATAAAGACCTGCTTTTGATCACAGCCCTATGGGTGCCGTTTGGAAAGCATCATGTGTGTTTGTAACAGGGTAAATGCAAAGTTGTATAAACTAGAGAATGTACTATACAGTACTTTGCATTTAGCATTCCTTTCTCAAGTCAGCCAAAGCCATAGAAAACTGTTTTGAAGTCTCTGAAAGCTTGTATGATATATCTTAGAGCTAGTCTGCGTCGCCACCCAGATACATGAAAATGCATGTCAGAAAGAATAATACATTTTCATAAACATATCCTTGCATTCACAGCTCTAAATTGTTCTTCATCATGCTTCCTAACCGAGAACATTGTGTAGAAATTGTTTTTGGGGTGTGTGAAAGCTTGTATGGAACCTCTTTATCTGACAATATCCGTTTGAGTAGAATACAAAGATACCAATGCTGTCCTTCCGTAGGCCAAGGTCAACTCGCAGCAGTGTGGGCTAATGCTTTCACCTTTGTGGATGTAGACACAGACTTTAAAATGCAACAGCTTTTCTCTCTGTGTGTGTGTGTGTGTGTGTGTGTGTGTGTGTGTGGTGTGTGTGTGTGTGTGTGTGTGTGTGTGTGTGTGTGGTGTTGTGTGTGTGTGTGTGTGTGGTGTGTGTGGTGTGTGTGTGTGTGTGTGTGTGTGTTGTGTGTGTGTGTGTGTCTTATAAAATGCATCGGCTTTCTCTGTGTGTGCGTTAATGGGAGGCAGAGCAGGATCACCTTAATGAAACTGTTTCTATCCCAGTTACTAATGAGCATGCACACCTTAAGAAACATTACTGTAAAAACTGTTAAATCCTTGTGGATTGATGAGGACCTTGAAAACTTGTACGGTTGAAAGGGATGAGGCCAAAATAAATGGCAAATAGGTCTGGCTGTACAACAGATTGGGAAACGTACTACAAATTGAGAAATCATGTGACTAAACTGAAAGAAAATGAAAAGAAATCACAATATGAAACAAAGATATTGCATAAATAATGATAGTAAAAAGCTTTGGAGCACCTTAATAAATGTTGGACAAAAGGGCAAACTCAGCTCCATCATTCACTGAATCAGATGGCTCATTCACACAAAACCCACAGCTTTAATGATTTTTTAATTGACATGATTTACAAACTTAGGCATGACATACCAGACAACACATTGACACTACACATCCTATTGGGTGCCGTTTGGGAAGCATCCACTGTGTTTGTAACAGGGTAAATGCAAAGTTGTATAAACTAGAGTATGTACTATACCAGGCCTGGGCAACTTCTGTCCTCGGGGGCTTGATTGATGTCACACGTTTTCCTCAGGCCAGCTAACACATTTGACTCCAATAATCAACCAATCATGATCTTCAGTTAAAAATGCAAATAGTTTAAAATCAGGTGTGTTTGATGAGAATGGGGGAAAAGTGTGACACCAATCAGGCCCCTGGGACTGGAATTGCCCAGGCCTGTACTACAGTAATTTATGCATTTAGCATCCCCTTCTCAAGTCAGCCAAAGCCATAGAAAACTGTTTGAAGTCTCTGAAAGCTTGTTTGATATATCTAGAGCCTAGTCTGCGTCACACCCAGATACATGAAAAATGCATGTCAGAAGAATAATACATTTTCATAAACATATCCTTGCATCCACAGCTCTAAATTGTCTTCATCATGCTTCCCTAACCGGAGAACTGTGTAGAAATTGTTTTTGGGGTGTTGGTGAAAGCTTGTATGGAACCTCTTTACTGACAATATCCGTTTTGAGTAGAATACAAAGATACCAATGCTGTCTTCCGTAGCCAAGGTCAGCTCGCAGCAGTGTGGGCTAATGCTTCACCTTTGTGATGTAGACACAGACTTTAAAATGCAACAGCTTTTCTCCCTCTCTGTGTGTGTGTGTGTGTGTGTGTGTGTGTGTGTGTGTGTGTGTGTGTGTGTGTGTGTGTGGTGTGTGTGTGTGTGTGTGTGTGTGTGTGTGTTGTGTGTGTGTGTGTGTGGTGTGTGTGTGTTGTGTGTGTGTGTGTGTGTGTGTGGTGTTTAAAATGCATCGGCTTCTCTCTGTGTGTGCGTTAATGGGAGGGAGGTATTAATGGGAAGGTATTGACATGTTGAACGCACAAAGCTGTCTGTTTGAATGACTGGCATACAGCTCGGACACCAATGCATACCCCACAAAACATGCCACAAAAGGTCTCTTCACAGTCCCCAAGTCCAGAACAGACGTTGGGAGGTGCAAATAACTACATAGAGCATGACTACATGGAACTCTACTCACATCAAGTTTTAATTTTTTTATTTACCTTTATTTAACCAGGTATGCCAGTTGAGAACAAGTTCTCATTTACAACTGTGACCAGTTGTAAATAATGCTGGAGTGATAGATGTGCAGATGATGATGTGCAAGTAGAGATACTGTGGTGCAAAAGAGCAAGAGGGTAAGTATAATATGGGGATGAGGAAGTCAGGTGTGCTACTTACAGATTGGCTGTGTACAGGTACAGTGATCAGTAAGCTGCTCTGACGCTGATGCTTAAAGTTGGAGAGGGAGATATCAGACTCCAGCTTCAGAGATTTTTGCAATCATTCCAGTCATTGGCAGAAAGAAACTGGAAGGAAAGGCGCAAAGTAAGTTTGGCTTTGGGGATGACCAGTGCAATATACCTGTTGGTGCGCTTGCTACGGGTGGTGTTGCTATGGTGACCAGAGATAAGGCGGGGCTTTACCTAGCAAGACTTATAGATGACCTGGAGCCAGTGGTTTGGCGACGGATATGTCATGAGGGCCAGCCAACGAGAGCATACAGGTCGCGGTGGTGGGTGTATATGGGGCTTTGGTGATAAAACGGATGACACTGTGATAGACTACATCCAGTTTGCTGAGTAGAGTGTTGGGGGCTATTTTGTAAATGACATCGCAGAAGTCAAGGATCGGTAGGATAGTCAGTTTTACGAGGGTATGTTTGGAGGCATGAGTGAAGGAGGGTTTGCTGCAAAATAGGAAGCCGATTCTAGAATAAATGTTGGATTGGAGATGCTTAATGTGAGTCAGGAAGGAGAGTTTACGGTCTAACCAGACAACTAGGTATTTGTAGTTGTCCACATATTCTAAGTCAGAACGTCCAGAGTAGTAATGCTAGTCGGGCGGGAGGGTGCGGGCAGCGATCGCATGAAGAGCATGCACTTAGTTTTACAAGCATTTAAAATCAGTTGGAGTCCACGAAAGGAGTGTTGTAGGCATTGGAGGTGGTTTGGAGGTTTGTTAGCACAGTGTCCAAAGAAGGGCCAGATGTATACAGAATGGTGTTGTCTGCATAGAGATGGATCAGAGAATCCCCAGCAGCAAGAGCGACATCATTGAGTCTGCCTATGAGAATGTGATGATTGACAGAGTCGAAGGCCTTGGCCAGGTCGATGAAGACGGCTGCACAGTACTGTCTTTTATCGATGGCGGTTATGATATCGTTTAGGACCTTGAGCATGACTGAGGTGCACCCATGACCAGGCTTGTAAACCTCATGCCACCAGTAAAATTTGATTTCAAAAACAGATAAAAATACACGTTATGGAACAGCGGGGATGTGAAGCAACACAAACATTGGCACAGACACATGCATACACACACACACACAATAACATGCACATTATACACACATGTATACATGGATGTTGTTTTGTAGATATGTGGTGGTAGAGTAAGGGCCTGAGGGCACACACTTAATATGCTGTAAAATCTGTTCTGAATGTATTGTAATGTTTTAAAAACTGTATAAACTTGTATTTTGCTGGACCAAAGGAAGATGAAGGCAGCTAATGGGGATCCATAACAAATACCATGTGCACCACAGACAAGATGTTGACTTTAAACACAAAAACGCAAGCAGCCAACGCACACACATATGCAACACACCCATGCACAGACGCACACTCACACACACAAACCACACACACACACACACACACACACACACACACACGACAAGACATTGGACCAGAAGGCAGAGCGGTTTTGACCCATCTGTCTCTGAAGGACATGAATGGGACAATAATGTTCTAATCTGAGATCAACTACTCTACACATAGGATATATTGTACATGCTCTTAAAGATTAGGATGACCTTTCTCTCTTTCTTCTCTTTTCTTCCTGTCACTGGGGGGGATTCATTGGAACGGATTAAGAAAAGGATGAAGTCGAAGGAGAGAAAGAAGTTAAGTAATAGAGAGGAAGGTGAGGGGCTTTGTGAATATGTCTGTGTTTGGTTCACAGTGTTATTTCACACACAAACGCACACACGCACACACATGCACACACACGCACACACGCACACATGCACACACCAGCCTAGAGAAAAAATGATCGTTACAGCTATTCAATTCCTTCCAGGCTCCTGTAAAAATATACTGCTGTAAACAAGAAGGAGTTTCATTTGTTCACCTAAATACATTGGTAAGAGATACAAATCCAACTGTACCCTTGAGGAATACAATCCTGATATTCAGGTGATGGAGAGATATGGTTGTGAATGATGCACGTGTAAAACAGCATGCTTTGACGGACACAGATGCACAGTAAATGTCAAGGACAACAGAGAGTTGTGGTCTCTGTGTGCCAAATCTCTATCCAACAGTCTAAGAGTGTCGATTGGTCCAAGTGTGTGTATTTCCGTGTGTGTGTGTGTGTGTGTGTGTGTGTGTGTGTGTGTGTGTGTGTGTGTGTGTGTGTGTGTGTGTGTGTGTGTGTGTGTGTGTGTGTGTGTGTGTGTGTGTGTGTGTGTTGTGTGACATGCGAGTGTGTGTGTGCGTTTGTGCACGTGTGTTTGCCAAGTTTCCGGCTTATAATTGCATTTTGAGTTATATGTTTTATACTAAATTCAAATCTTCCCTAACCTTGTATTATATTTAGTCAACATAGTCAGTACGCTATCCCACCATTCTCTCTCTCAGTCAACACAGTGAGGGTGGCCTGACAGCTGGTTAGACTGTGTTGACTAGGAATGTCTGGAGAGAAGACAGGGATCAATCTGAAATAACCCTGTGTAGTCATGACCTTTACAATGACAGAGGGAGGGAGGGAGGGATACAGAGAAGGAGAAAGAGAGAGAAGGAGATCAACAGGAGCACAGAGAGGAATAAAGCACTCGAGAAGAAAGGAAAGAAGAGAGGGATGAGCGGTGATGAGGAATATGTGGAGTGTTTCAAAGAAAGAAAGGACAGAGCTTGTCCTCTAACGCAGCCTCAGCAACTGTTGCTATAGTGACTGACTCAGAAGTTGGGAGGGGGGAGAGGGAGAGAGACAGACAAAAGAGAATTCCTGTTAAGTTACATCTGTTTAGCTGAGACAGGGTGGGAACTGTGGTCTACTGTGTGGCAACATCTATGTTAAATCTGTGTGTCTGAACTTCCCCCTCCATCAATCCGAAACACGGCAACAGTAAACATGTGTCCCCCACGAATGACGCAGCGCCGCCCTCTGCCAATCATTCACCAAGTTTCATCAAAATCGTATATCTGAGATATCGAGTTGGTTAGCTAGACGTATATACCTCAGCATGTGTGCTGAAGCATGTGAGTCAAACTGATCAAGAGATATAAACGTGTGCCCGTTATAGCGCCACCGTGAGGTCAATATGATGTGCTTATATATGTTGAGTCTTGACAGTGTTTGGAACATGTGTACCAAGTTGTACAAATATCTGTGACTGATTTATATGCATTTAGGTGCCAGACCACGCACATGGGAATGTTTATTGGTCAATAGCGGCATGTTGTTTTAGGTACTTGTCAAGAAAAATATTGCGTTGAGAGAGCTTTGTCCATAGATGCCACATATCAAGTTTAGTGCAGATCAATCATTATTCGATGCCAGAAGATCTGCGTTTTAATGACAAAAATGAACCTTAAAACACTTTGACGTTTGGAACAATTTCGAAATTTGACGTTTGAGAAACATGAATGAACGTCTAATTCTGACGTGAGACTGTGAGAGCTTGTTGAGAGTAAATAACAAATACAGGACACCATTAATTACTTAAACATTTGGAGGATGTGTGTGTTTGTGTGTGTGTGTGCGTGTCGTGTGTGTGTGCATGCCTGTGTGTGTGTTATGACAGAATGCAGTGAGATTCACTTGTTAGTGACACCATTGATAAACAGAGGCATTGTGCTTCTGACTTGGCAGGCGTGAAATAACCACACAACACACAAACACACACAACGAAACAGAAAGAATGAGGATGAAATGCAATCACTGTTAAAAATCACAGCCTTGCTTTTGTTGTCCCCACAATGAAATCGGGGAGGGATTGTGGATCTGTCTCCATCTGTTAGTACGTTAGTGTGTTTTTTCATACGTTAGTCACACTCGATATCTAAGACAGCACTGACCTGATTTGATGAAACGTGAGTGAATTATGCGTTTTTGCAATAGAGATCCAGCATTTACAAAATTACACTGATTGGCCAAATGGTGGCGCTAAAACAAGTCCTGCCCTCACCCCATTTGACCTAAAATCATGAAATGGTGGTACATAGGCCCCTCTCCTCACAAGGAACACATTTGCCTCAGGGACCCATATGGTTCGCCATTATGGATTTTCCGCCATGTGATTTTGGGAAAAAACACTTAACCTAAAGTCAATCTAATTAGCATAAATATCTGTCAGTTGAAGCTACAGATTTTGAAGGCTATTCTGTTGCTAGAAATGCCAAGAAACTGAAGATCTCGTACAACGCTGTGTACTACTCCCTTCACAAGAACAGCGCAAACTGTCTCTAAACCAGAAATAAGAAGAGCAGTGGGAGGCCTAAGTGCACAACTGAGCAAGAGGACAAGTACAACTAGTTTGATAAACACAGGCTTACAAGTCCTCAACTGGCAGCATCATTAAATAGTACCTGCAAAACACCAGTTCAACATTAACAGTGAAGAGGCGACTCCGGGATGCTGGCCTTCTAGGCAGAGTTGCAAAGAAAAAGCCATATCTCAGACTGGCCAATAAAAATAACATTTTAAGAAT
>NW_019943146.1:146310-152839 GCF_002910315.2 Salvelinus sp. IW2-2015
TCTGAATCGATCCCCCATTCTCCCTTTTGTCTAACAGCGCCATGCCGGTTCAGCCCACTAGGGCATATTTCTCCCATCATTTCATGTAACTGTTTTTAAGTTTGTTTCCTACTTGTCTCTGGCTTCAACCTGTCTCTGGCTCCTACCTGTCTCTGGCTCCTACCTGTCTCTGGCTCCTACCTGGCTCTGGCTCCTACCTGGCTCTGGTTCCAACCTGAGAGGCTGTTTACCAATTATCTGTTAGAGGAAAAGTCACATCTCTCTCCTCTGTCTCTGTCCCCTCTCTCTTTCTCAGACTTCCTGGACCCACTCCAATTTGCATACAGCTCGATCAGATCCACAGATGAAAAAATCTCAATTCCACTCCCCACTGCCCTCTCTCACCTGAATACGAGTAATACCTATGTAAGTATGGTGTTCATCTACTACGGCTCAGCGTTTAACACCATAGTGCCCTCCAAGCTCATCACTAAGCTCAGGACCTTGGGACTGAAAAACTCCCTCTGCAACTGGATCCTGGTCTTCATGAATGGCCACCCCCAGGTGGTGAGAGTAGGCTACAACACCACCACCACGCTGACCCTCAACATGGGGGCTCCCAGGGGTGTGTGCTCAGCCCCTTCTTGTACTCCCTGTTCACCCACGACTGTGTGGAAACGCACCTCTCCAACTCCATCATCAAGTTTGCTGACGACACGTCGGTGKTCATCCTGATCACCAATGGCGATGAGACAGCRTGCAAGTGTAACCGATGTGAAATGGCTAACTAGTTAGCGGTGKTGCGCGCTAATAGCGTTTCAATCGGTGACGTCACTCGCTTTGAGACCTTGAAGTAGTGGTTCCCCTTGCTCTGCAAGGGCTGTGGCTTTTGTGGAGCGATGGGTAACGATGCTTCGTGGGTGACTGTTGTTGATGTGTGCAGAAGGTCCCTGGTTCGCGCCCGGGTCGGGGTGAGGGGACGGACTGAATTTAAACTGTTAAACAGGCGGGGTCAGAGATCTGGCAGTGTGGTTCCAGGATAACAACCTCTCCCTCAATGTCAGCAAGATGAAGCAGCTGATTGTGGACTTCTGGAATCAGGGCCGGTGAACAACCTGATCCACAATCCACGTGGCCGCAGTGGATAGGGTCAGTAGCTTCAAGTTCATCGGTGTCCACATCACTGAGGACTTAGCATGGTTCTCTAACACCAGTACAATCATGAAGAAGGCAGGGCTTCTTCTACGTTATGAGGCTGAAACGATTTGGCAGATCCTTAGGAACTWTTACAGCTGCATCATCGAGAGCATCCTGACTGGTTGTATCACCGTGCGGACGGTGTAGATGGCTCAGTGCATCACTGGGGACGAGCTCCAAGCCATCCAGGACGTACATACCAGAAGGTGTCTAAAAAAGGCCCGAAAAATTACCAAAGACTCCAGCCACCCAAGACATGGACTGTTCTCCATGCTCCCGTCCTGCAGACTCTACAGGTGCATCAATGCTCTGACCAACATACTCCTAAACAGCTTCTATCCCCTGGCCATAAGACTGTTAAATGGCAAAAAAATATTTTTCCCACTCACAACTACGCTGCTGCTATAATGATTATTGATTAGATGTATTATTACATTACATTGCTGTCCATTGATTATTAATTTCCATTACCATTAGTATGTATGTATTTATCCTGCTACTGGTCTCTACTACTCCTGTTTACATGTATACTGTATGTTACCACTAGTATATTACCATACGTATTTATACATTCCTGATTTCAGCCCTGTTTACATGTATACTGTATATTACCACTAGTATATTACCATACGTATTTATACATTCCTGATTTCAGCCCTGTTTACATGTATACTGTATATTACCACTAGTATAGTACCATACGTATTTATACATTCCTGATTTCAGCCCTGTTTACATGTATACTGTATATTACCAGTAGTATATTACCATACGTAATTATACATTTCTGATTTCAGCCCTGTTTACATGTACAGTGCATTTGAAAATTATTTTCAACATTTAGTTACGTCACAGCCTTGTTCTAAAATTAATGAAATTAATGTTTTTGCTCCATGTAGACACAATACCCCATAATCACAAACTGATAACAGGTTTTTAGACATTTTTGAAAATGTACAAAACAATCAAAACAGAATTATTTACTTTATTTACATAAGTATTCAGACCCTTTACTATGAGCTCAGGTGCACCCTGTTTCCATTGATCATCCTTGAAATGTTTCTACAACTTCATTGGAGTCCACCTGTGGTAAATTCAATTGATTGGACATGATTTGGAAAGGCACAGACTTGTCTATATTAAGGTCCCACAGTTGACAGTGCATGTCAGAGCAAAAATCAAGCCATGAGGTCGAAGAATTGTCCTGTAGAGCTCAGAGACAGGATGGTGTCAAGGCACAGATATTGGGAAAGGGTACCAAAACATTTCTACCGCCTTGAAGGTCCCAAGAACAAAGTGCGTCCATCATTCTTAAATGGAAGAAGTTTGGAACCACTAAAACTTTCTTAGAGCTGGCCGCCCGGCCAAACTGAGCAATCGGGGGAGAGGGCCTTGGTCAGGGAGGTGACCAAGAACCTGATGGTCACTCTGACAGAGTTCTAGAGTTTCGTGTGGAGATGGGATAACCTTCCAGAAGGACAACTGTCTCTGCAGCACTCCACCAATCAGGCCTTTATGGTAGAGTGGCCAGACGGAAGCCGCTCCTCAGTAAAAGGCACGGCAGTCTGCTTGGAGTTTGCCAAAAGGCACCTAAAGACTCTCAGACCATGAGAAACAAGGTTCTCTGGTCCGATGACACCAMGATTGAACTCTTTGGCCTGAATGCCAAGCGTCACGTCTGGGGGAAACCTTGCACCATCCCTACGGTGAAGCATGGTGGTGGCAGCATCATGCTGTGGGGATGTTTTTCAGCGGCAGGGACAGGGAGACTAGYCAGGATAGAGGCAGAGATGAACGGAGCTAAGTASAGAGAGATCCTTGATGAAAACCTGCTCCAGAGCGCTAAGATCCTCAGACTGAGGCAAAGGTTCACCTTCCAAAAGGACAACGACCCAAAGCAGATAGCCAAGACAACGCAGGAGTGGCTTCGGGACAAGTCTCTGAATGTCCTTGAGTGGCCCAGCCAGAGCCCGGATTGGACCTGATTGAACATCTCTGGAGAGACCTGAAAATAGCTGTACAACAACGCTCCCCATCCAACCTGACAGAGCTTGAAAGGATCTGCAGAGAGGAATGGGAGAAACTCTCCAAATACAGGTGTGTCACGCTTGTAGCATCATACCCAAGAAGAATCAAGGCTGTAATCGCTGCCAAAGGTGCTTCAACAAATTACTGAGAATACATACAGTATGTAAATGTCATATTTCAGTTTTTATTTTTTATAAATTAGTAAACATTTCTAAAAACTTGTTTTTGCTTTGTCATTATGGGGTATTGTGTGTAGATTGATGAGGAAAAATAAGACTGTAACGTCAAAGGGTCTGAATACTTTCCGAAGTCACTGTATGTATATAATGTATATATATATATATTGTTATACTATTTGTCATGGGGTGTCTGGCAGACAGCTAGCTGACAGATAAACTGACAGACTAGGGGAAGGTTAGTCAACACAGATCTCTCTCTCTCTCTCTCTCTCTCTCTCTCTCTCTCTCTCTCTCTCTCTCTCTCTCTCTCTCTCTCTCTCTCTCTCTGCTGTCTTTCNTAATGTAGTCCCACAGTCTCTCATGAGTTTCCCCCGTGGTGACCAATGGGCATGTTAATAGCTGGACTCTCCACCGATCTTTTATACTTTTGCAGGAACATGAAATATGTTCGTACCTCAAGTTCTGTGAGGTGGGAGAAAATTCCTTTGTCCTGAAAGTTTACCCTCTGTCTAATACTGTTGGGCCATGAGGAGATTCTCAGGAATTTACGACCTCTCTGTGACCACAGCATGGGTTGAAGGGGCAGGGAAAGGCAGGGAGAGGGGGATGGGGTTTGCAATACCCAAGCAGGTGACGTCATGACACATCTATTTTGTGCACCAGTCCCTCCTGCAGCAAAGCACCCCCACAACATGATGCTGCCACCCCCGTGCTTCACAGTTGGGATGGTGTTCTTCGGCTTGCAAGCCACCCCCTTTTTACTCCAAACATAACGATGCCCATTATGGCCAAACAGTTCTATTTTTGTTTCATCAGATGAGAGGACATTTCTCCAAAAAGTATGATCTTTGTCCCCATGTGCAGTTGCAAACCGTAGTTGGTTTTTGAGCAGTGGCTTCTTCCTTGCTGAGCGGCCTTCCAGCTTATGTCGATATACAGTAGGACTCGTTTTACTGTAGATATATCATATGTTGTACCTATTTCCTCCAGCATCTTCACAAGGTCCTTTGCTGTTGTTTTGGGATTGATTTGCACTTTTCGCACGAAAGTACGTTCATCTCTAGGAGACAGAACGCGTCTCCTTCCTGAACGGTGTGACAGCTGCTTGGTCCCATGGTGTTTATACTTGCATACTATTGTTTGTACAGATGAACGGGGTACCTTCAGGCATTGGAAATTGCTTTCACGGTTGAACCAGACTTGTGGAGGTCAAAATTTTTGGCTGATTTCTTTTGATTTTCCCATGATGTAAGGCAAAGAGGCACTGAGTTTGAAGGTAGGCCTTGAAATACATCCACAGGTACACCTCCAATTGATTCAAATGATGACAATTAGCCTGTCAGAAGTTTCTAAATCCATGACATAATTTTCTGGAATTTTCCAAGCTGTTTAAAGGCACAGTCAACTTAATGTATATAACCTTATGACCCACTGGAATTGTGATACAGTGAATTATAAGTGAAATAATCTGTCTGTAAACAATTGTTGGAAAAATGACTTGTGTCATGCACAAAGTAGATGTCCTAACCGACTTGCCAAAACTATAGTTAATTAACAAGAAATTTGTGGAGTGGTTGAAAAACAAGTTTTAATGACTCCAACATAAGTGTATGTAAACTTCCGACTTCAACTGTACTTGGATGTGTAGTGTCAGCGTTTGTTGCTGGTATGTCATGGCTAAATGTGCTAATCTTGCCAATTAAAAAATCATTAAAGTACTGGGTTCTGTGATGATTGAGCCATCTGAATCAATGAATGATGGAGCGGAGTTTGTCTTTTTGTCAACAATTTCATTTCAGGTACTCCAAATCTTTTTACTATCATTCTTTGTCATTTATCTTTGTTTCATATTGTACTATCTTCTTCTTTTTATTCAGTTTAGTCACATGATTTCTCAATTTGGTATTACGTTTCCCAATTGGTTGTACAGCCAGACCTATTTGCCATATTTTGCCTCATCCCTTTCAACCATACAATTTTTCAAATCCACGAGGATTTAACAGTTTTTACAGTAATTTTCTTAAGGTGTGCAAGCTTATTAGTAACTGAGAAAAGCAATTTTATAAGGTGATCCTGCTCTGCCTCCCAGACTTAAATAATGTTGGACAAAGGGCAAACTCAGCTCCATCATTCACTGAATCAGATGGCTCTATCATCACAAAACCCACACGCTTTAAATGATTTTTAATGACATGATTTACAAACTTAGGCATGACATACCAGCAACAAACATTGACACTTACACATCCTTATGGGTTGCCGTTTGGGAAGCATCCACTGTGTTTTGTAAAGGGTAAATGCAAAGTTGTATAAACTAGAGTATGTACTACTACCAGCTCTGGCAACTTCTGTCACTCCAGGGGGCTTGATTGATGTCACACGTTTTCCTCAGGCCCAGCTAACCACATTTGACTCCAATAATCAACCAATCATGATCTCAGTTAAAAATGCAAATAGTTTAAATCAGGTGTGTGTTGATAGAGATGGGGGAAAAGTGTGACACCAATCAGGCCCCTGAGGACTGGAATTGCCCAGGCCTGGTACTATACAGTAATTTATGCATTTAGCATCCCCTTCTCAAGTCAGCCAAAGCCATAGAAAACTGTTTGAAGTCTCTGAAAGCTTGTTTGATATATCTAGAGCCTAGTCTGCGTCGCCACCGAATACATGAAAATGCATGTCAGAGAATAATACATTTCATAACATATCCTTGGCATTCACAGCTCTAAATTGTCTTCATCATGCTTCCCTAACCGGAGAACATTGTGTAGAAATTGTTTTGGGGTGTGTGAAAGCTTGTATGGAACCTCTTATCTGACAATATCCGTTTGAGTAGAATACAAAGATACCAATGCTGTCTTTCCGTAGCCAAGGTCAGCTCGCAGCAGTGTGGGCTAATGCTTCACCTTTGTGATGTAGACACAGACTTTAAAATGCAACAGCTTTTTCTCCCTCTCTGTGTGTGTGTGGTGTGGTGTGTGTGTGTGTTGTGTGTGGTGTGTGTGTGTGTGTGTGTGTGTGTGTGGTGTGTGTGTGTGTGGTGTGTGTGTGTGGTGTGTGTGTGTGTGTGTGTGTGTGTGTGTGTGTGTGTGTGTGTGTGTGTGTGTGTGTGTGTGTTGTCTTTAAAATGCACCGGCTTTCTCTCT
>NW_019943146.1:154150-158660 GCF_002910315.2 Salvelinus sp. IW2-2015
CGAGAGGAAAGGAGAAGAGAGAGGAGAGAGAGAGGAGAGAGAAGAGAGGAAGAGAGAGAGAGAGAGAGAGGATCGTGATCATACGATTGTGACTAACCTTCCCCTAGTCTGTCAGTTTTATCTGTCAGCTACTGTCTGCCAGACACCCCATGAAAAATAGTATAACAATATATTATATACATTATATAACATACAGTGACTTCGGAAAGTATTCAGACCCTTTTGACGTTACCAGTCTTATTTTTCTCATCAATCTACACACAAATACCCCATAATGACAAAGCAAAAAACAAGTTTTTAGAAATGTTTTACTAATTTTATAAAAAATAAAAACTGAAATATGACATTTACATACTGTATGTATTCTCAGTAATTTGTTGAAGCACCTTTTGGCAGCGATTACAGCCTTGATTCTTTTGGGTATGATGCTACAAGCGTGGGGACACACCTGTATTTGGAGAGTTTCTTCCATTCTCTCTTCTGCAGATCCTTTCAAGCTCTGTCAGGTGGATGAGGGAAGCGTTGTTGTACAGCTATTTCAGGTCTCTCCAGAGATGTTCAAATCAGGTCCAATCACGGGCTCTGGCTGGGCCACTCAAGACATTCAGAGACTATGTCCCGAAGCCACTCCTTGCGTTGTCTTGGCTATCTGCTTTGGGTCGTTGTCCTTTTGGAAGGTGAACCTTTGCCTCAGTTGAGGATCTTAGCGCTCTGTGAGCAGGTTCATCAAGGATCTCTCTGTACTTAGCTCCGTTCATTCTTGCCTCTATTCCTGGCTAGTCCTCCCTGTCCCTGCCGCTGAAAAACATCCCCACAGCATGATGCTGCCACCACATGCTTCACCGTAGGGATGGTGCGCAAGGTTTCCCCCAGACGTGACGCTTGGCATTCAGGCCAAAGAGTTCAATCTTTGGTGTCATCGGACCAGAGAACCTTGTTTCTCATGGTCTGAGATGTCTTTAGGTGCCTTTTGGCAAAACTCCAAGCAGACTGCCGTGCCTTTTACTGAGGAGCGGCTTCCGTCTGGCCACTCTACCATAAAGGCCTGATTTGGTGGAGTGCTGCAGAGACAGTTTGTCCTTCTGGAAGGTTATCCCATCTCCACAGAGAAACTCTAAGAACTCTGTCAGAGTGGACCATCAGGTTCTTGGCACCATTCCTGACCAGGCCCTTCTCCCCCGAATGCTCAGTTTGGCCGGGCGTCCAGCTCTAAGAAGAGTTTTAGTGGTTCCAAACTTCTTCCATTTAAGAATGATGGACGCCACTTTTGTTCTTGGGGGGCCTTCAAGGCGGTAGAAATGTTTTGGTACCCTTTCCCATATCTGTGCCTTGACACCATCCTGTCTCTGAGCTCTACAGGACAATTCCTTCGACCTCATGTCTCTCTCTCTCTCTCTCTCTCTCTCTCTGCTGTCTTTCAGGGGGTGTCTGGCAGATGGGTTTAGCCTTTTAGCGGGGCAAGCCAACAGACAGAAAGCAAGATGGGAGGACACACAGACGTCTCCCTCTTCTCCCTCTCTTTCATTCTGCTTCCTCTTTCTTTCCCTGGGGTGTCTGGCAGATTGGATTAGCCTTTTAGCAGGTCTAGCTGACAGACAGAAAGACGGCTGAGCGGACACACAGACGAACGGCTGACAAGGTCACTGACTACACTTCCAATATGCATGGTCATAACAGAACGTTAACATACACTGTACTGTCTGTTTTCACTTTCCAAAAGTCATTTAGGGAATTTTTCAGATGCAACCTGGTTGTGTTGTGAGGGATGAATGTGAGGGATTAATGTGAGGGATGAATGTGAGGGATGAATGCCCCTGTGACTGGAGGCGGGGGGAGCCTGGTTGTGTTGTATTGTGATTGTGTTTGTGCTGTGATTGCGTTTGTGCTGTGTTTTGTGAGGGTGATTGTCCCTATGACTGGGGGAAAGGCTAACAGGCTAATAATAGGCTTAAATGCTAATAATAGGCTAACAGGTGTCGATGTTAGATTAGCATTGAGAGGAGCTAAAGGTAGCCTAATGCCTTTTCATCCCCCAGACAAAGACCATGTTTCCCACTGATGGTAAATGTCACTGCTAAGTGGTCCACCGTGTGGCCACGCCGTGATGATGTCCTTGCTCCTTCACTCCTTCACAGGCCTCCTTCATTGTGTGGAGAGTGTTTGTCAAGTGTGTGTGTGTGTGTGTGTGTGTGTGCGTGTGCGCGTGTGCATGTGCGTGTGTGTGTGGACCTACACAAGGTATTCAGCCTCTCTTGAATAGAAGTAGAGTCAATTAAAGCTCTCTCTTTGTTATGTAAATTGTTTCTAAATAAAAGCATTCATCATTGTTCTTTTTACATTCAGATGTGCAAGGTAGCGAACCTTTCTTCCTACAGGAAACATTTAAATCATTCTGATCATATGCTAATTATCCACAGCAAACGGCTGACGACCTTTCTATGAAGTTGCAGTACTGTGTATTTTTGTGAAATATACTGCAGAATGTATACCACTACTCTAAAAAAAGATTTCCCTCTCCTTTTTTTGTCTGTCTATTGTCATCCTAGGGCCTAACATCACATTCAACAGGGTCTTGCTGTAACGGCGTTCCTCTTCCTCTTCATCCGAAGAGGAGGAGCAGGGATTGAACCAAAATGCAGCTTCGTGATATGACATGATATTTATTAACAAAAAYGAAAAAACACGAAAACACTTTAACAAACTACAAAACAACAAACGACGTAGACGAACCTGAACATAAGAACTTACATGACACGAAGAACGCATGAAACAGGAACAGACTACATAAACCGAACGAACGAACAAACAAACAAACCGAAACAGTCCCGTGTGGCGCAACGTACATAGACACAGACACAGGAGACAACCACCCACAAACAAACAATGTGACACCACCTACCTTAATATGATTCTCAATCAGAGGAGATGACGAACCACCCACCAAATCAGAACCAAGCAGCGTATGTTCGAGCAGTGGAATACCCAGGACTACTGGACTTGGGAGGACGAGCTGGATGGAAAGGACCTTGGGCTCAACCAGGAGAATTCGCGCCCGCCCAAAGCTGAGCTGGAGGCAGCGAAAGCAGAGCAGGCGGCGATATGAGGAGGCACGCAAGGAAGCAAGGCTGGAAGCCGGAGAATCAAGCCCAAAACCGCAGATATGAAGGTACGCGGCTCGCAAGGAAGCCCGAGAAGAAACCCGCAAAAATTTCTTGGGGGGGGTCAAGAGGTAGTGGGCCAAGGGCAGGTAGGAGACTGCGCCCACTTCCCAGGCTAACCGTGGAGAGCGGGAGTACGGCAGACACCGTGTTGCAGTAGAGCGCACGGTGTCTCCTGTACGTGTGCATAAGCCCGGTGCGGGTTATTCACCTTCCCCGCACTGGTAGGGCTAGATTGAGCATTGAGCCAAGTGCCATGAAGCCGGCTCTACATATATGGCCACCAGTGGCGTCTCCTTTGGGCAGCTACATGGCACAGCCCTTACCATGGTGTCCCCGGTTCGCCTACATAGCCCGGTGCGGGTTATTCCACCTCCCCGCACTGGTCGGCGACGGGGAGTATTCAACCAGGTAAGGTTGGGCAGGCTCGGTGCTCAAGGGACCAGTACCTGCACGGTCCGGTTATTCCGGCGCCACCTTCCCGCCCCAGCCCATTACCACCAGTGCTACACACGCACAGGCTTCCAGTGCGTTTCCAGAGCCTGTTCCTCCTCCACGCACTCTTCCTATGGTGCGTGTCTCAGCTCATGCCTCCAGTTTCGGCACAACGCACTAAGCCTCCTGTGCGTCTCCGAAGCCCTGTACGCACTGTTCCTTCTCCCGTACTCGTCCTGATGTTGCGTGCCCTCAGCCCGGTGCCACCAGTGCGGTACCACGCACCAGGCCTATAGTGCGCTTGAGAGGTCAGTGTGCCCTGTCCCTGCTCCCCGCACTAGCCTTGAAGTGCGTGTCTCAGTTCGGTGCCTCCAGTTCCGGCACCACGCACCAGGCCTACAGTGCGCCTCAGTCGGCTAGAATCTGGTAGTCTGCCCAACGCGTCTGAGCCATCCGTCTCCCCAGCACCATCTGAGCCATCCGTCTCCCCAGCGCATCTGAGCATCCGTCTCCCCAGCGCCATCTGAGCCATCCGTCTCCCCAGCGCCATCTGAGCCATCCGTCTCCCCAGCGCCATCTGAGCCATCCGTCTCCCCAGCGCATCATGAGCATCGTCCCCCAGCGCATCTGAGCCATCCGTCTGCCGAGTGCCATCTGAGCCATCCGTCTGCCCAGTGCCGTCTGAGCCATCCGTCTGTCCGAGCCATTAAAGCCGCCGGTCTGTCCCGAGCGTCAGAGCCGTTCGTCAGTCAGGAGCCGCTAGAGCCATTCGTCAGTCAGGATCTGCAAGCCGCCAACCAGACAGATCTGCAGACGCCGCCAACAGACAGGATCTGCCAGAGCCGCCCAACCAGACAGGATCTGCCAAGAGCCGCCAACAACAACGGCTCTTGCCAGAGCCCGCCAACCACAGACAG
>NW_019943146.1:163404-172538 GCF_002910315.2 Salvelinus sp. IW2-2015
TAGAGTAAGAGGGTGGTCATTCTGAGGGAGAGTAAGCTGGGATTGACTATGGTGTGGGTGGGGACCTCGCCCAGAGCCTGAGCCACCACCCGTGGTCAAATGCCCACCAGACCCTCCCCTAGACTTGTTGCTGGGCGCCCGGAGTTCGCACTTGAGGGGGGGGTTATGTCACGTTCCTGAACCTGTATTTGTATGTGTTAGTTGGTCAGGACGTGAGTTGGGTGGGCAGTCTATGTTTTGTGTTTCTATGTTGGTTTAATGGGTACCTGATATGGTTCTCAATTAGAGGCAGGTGGATTTCTGTAACGGCGTTCCTCTTCCTCTTCATCCGAAGAGGAGGAGCAGGGATTGAACCAAAATGCAGCTTCGTGATATGACATGATATTTATTAACAAAAAYGAAAAAACACGAAAACACTTTAACAAACTACAAAACAACAAACGACGTAGACGAACCTGAACATAAGAACTTACATGACACGAAGAACGCATGAAACAGGAACAGACTACATAAACCGAACGAACGAACAAACAAACAAACCGAAACAGTCCCGTGTGGCGCAACGTACATAGACACAGACACAGGAGACAACCACCCACAAACAAACAATGTGACACCAACTACCTTAATATGATTCTCAATCAGAGGAGATGAAAACCACCTGCCTCTAATTGAGAACCATATCAGGTACCCATTAAACCAACATAGAAACACAAAACATAGACTGCCCACCCAAACTCACGTCCTGACCAACTAACACATACAAAACTAACAGAAAACAGGTCAGGAACGTGACACTTGCATCTTCTGCTCTGTATCAAAGCCAGGAATATGACTGAATACGTTGTTAAGCACTATAAGATCCAATTGCTTCAGAACTTGAGTATCAATCTCTTATCTCTTATCTCTCTTATCTCTCTCATCTCAGTCTCACCAGTTCAAAAGCTCTTTCTGCAAAGTATAGCTGTGCTTTTAAGTCCTGTACTTACTGCAATCACACACTGCAAAACAGGGCTTATTTCTTTCACACCCATGTATGTGGGTGTAGTAATGTGAAATTGGAGGATTTGCAATGATCACATTACAGAAGAGTACATCGACATCTCCGTCACTCTCCTGGTCCAGATCAGAGGCATTGCAAAAGATTAAGCAATAACATCAGATCATATTTAACATGAGTTAAATGCTCAATACCTCGTATTTCCTCAAAGTTGCATGTTTTGCAGAGGTGTACTGAATCGAGCTATTTATACCAGTTGTGTCATTTTGTCTCGTAGCGGTACATTTGTCCTGCTACAAACATGCTCAATATGCGTACTTACAAAAACTGCAGTATATAAATGTAAATTCAGATATAAGAAAACTATAGCAGAATTTTAATAACACTATCTTAATATCACAAGTATGTAACAGTATTTCACCTCTTGGTCTTAGCTGTAAAAAATAAAAAACTTGTCCCTTTCAGATAAAACTCCCACCGAGATGACCCTTCTTATCTGCTACACCTCTCTCCAATGTTATCTCTCACACACCACACACACACTTACCCAGCAAAGAGAGGGGGGGGGGATAAAATGGTATTTGTCACATGCTTGGTGGTGTGTAGACTAACAGTGAAAATGCTTACTCCAGGGCCTTGCCAACACTGCAGAGTTAAAGATAAAGATTAAAAAATGAACAAATAAATAATACACAGTGAATAACGAATAACAATAATGAGTAAAAATTACATGACTATATACAGGGAGTACCAGTACTGAGTCGATGTGCAAGGGTGCGAGGCAGTTGAGGTAGACATGTACATATAGGTATGCGTAAAGTGACTTGGCAACAGGAAAATAGACAGTAGCATCAGCATATGTGGTGAGTGTGAAAGTGTGTGAGTGTCTGAGTGAGTGTGTGTTTGTGGTGTGATTATGCATGTGTGCGCTTGTTATGTGTGTGTRGGAATATGTAGTGTGTGTGTATGTGTTGGGGTGTCAGTGTAAGTATGTGTGAGTGTGTGGGTAGAGTCCAGTGTGTGTGCATAGAGTCCGTGCAAGAGAGTTAGTTAAAAAAAGGGTCAATGCAGGCAGCCATTTGATTAACTATTTAGCAGTCTTGTTTATCAGTCGTATGGCTTGGGGGTAGAAGCTGTTCAGGGCCCTGTTGGTTCCAGACTTGGTACACTAGTACCGCTTGCTGTAAGAGAGAGAGAGAGAGATGGGGGGATGGGGGATATGGGGGAGGAAAGATAGAGAAAGCTGAAAGGTAACACAGCTTTCAGAACTCCAAAAGAAAGGAGGACCAAGGTACTCTTCCTATAATTCATTAAAACGTCTTTATTTGTATTCATTGAACATACCGTTCAATGGAAACAAAGTTGAAAAACTCTGACGCGTTTAGGCTGCATGGCCGTCTTCAGAACTGTTCCATTCCTCTGGGGGGTTTAGCCTGAGGGGGAACATGCACTCTCCTGCACACACACACACACACACACACACACACACACACACACACACACACACACACACACACACCACACACACACACACACCAAAACCCCACACACACACACACACACACACACACACACACACACACTCACACTCACACTCACACTCACACTCACACTCACACACACTCACCCACACCTCAGAGGCCCCTAGGCGTCTCTGTTGTACATTAGTCCATCAGGGTGTCATTTGCATAACATTGAGGTTGTATCCTGATGTGAAACATATTCAGCTGCTGTAGTAGGACAAGTTGAATAGGCACTGTATAAGACATGTTGAATCAGCCACGGTAGGACATGTTGAATCAGGTCACTGTATAAGGACATGTTGAATCAGCCACACTAGTAGGACAATTTGAATCAGAACACTAGGAGGACTAAGTTAATAGGCCGCTGTAGGGAGACAGTTGAATAGGCCACTGTAGGAGACATGTTGAAACAGTCACTATAAAGGACGAGTTGAATGACAAGTTGAATTAGATACTTCAGGAGGAGATGTTGAATCAGCTACTTGTAGGAGGACCAGTTGAATCAGCCACTGTAGGAGGACAAGGTGAATCAGCCACTGTAGGGGACATGTGAATCAGCCACTGCAGGAGGACATGTTGAATCAGCCCACTGTAGGATGGACATGTGAATCAGCCACTGTAGGAGGACAAGGTGAATCAGCCACTGTAGGGGACATGTTGAATCAGCCACTGCAGGAGGACAAGTTGAATCAGCCACTGTAGGGGGACATGTTGAATCAGCCACTGCAGGAAGACAAGTTGACTTGGCCACTGTACGAGGACAAGTTGAATCAGCCACTGTAGGAGGACAAGTTGAATCAGCCACTGTAGGAGGACATGTTGAATCAGCCACTATAGGCAAACACGTTGAATCAGCCACTGTAGAAGGACCTGTTGAGTCAGCCACTGTAGGAGGACAATGTGAATCAGCCACTGTAGGAGGACAAGTTGAATCAGCCACTGTAGGAGGACCAGTTGAATCAGCCACTGTAGGAGAACAAGTTGAATCAGCCACTGTAGGAGGACAAGTTGAATCAACAACTGTAGGAGGACAAGTTGAATCAACCACTGCAGGAGGACAGGTTGAATCAGCCACTGCAGGAGGACAGGTTGAATCAGCCACTGCAGGAGGACAGGTTGAAGCGTGACCTGGCTGATCTGTCTAGGAAGAATAAACAAATGCTTTCTACAATGTGTTTTATTGTAGCGGCTTTTAGAAAACCAGAGACAGTTGTTCTGTCTTTGAGAGATGAAAAGTGAAGTCTTATAGAAACTTTGAAAGTAGAAGACATAGAAGACTATCTGTCTTTGAGAAAAAGTTTTGTAGCTTTTTGAAATAATCCCTAAAGGAGCTATTGTTGGGTTTCGAGTGCATCTTGACCTGAACTAAAGTAGACCTGTGACAGTTCAAGACAACTATCTCTTTCTCTCTTGCTCTTTAACCTCCTCTAACTTCCATCTCTTCTATTGTGTCGGAGGCCCAGCTAGCCGGTGACAGTGTCTGTGAAACCTTCCCTCTTCACTCCGCAGCGTTATGCCCGTTATCTGTCCCTTGGGAAGACAGATCCATAAAATAATTTTCTTTTTGTCAGACAGACAGACGGGAGCTTTGCCATTTAAAAGCAATCAGCCGGTGGGCTTCTCACCCCAGGACCTTCAGCCAAAGGCCAAATCCTTGTGATTCTACCCAGAGATAGGGCCTCAAGGCAGGGGAGGGATCAGGCCGAACAGCCCCTCTGTCCTGGTCTGCCCTGAATGGCTGATAACTTCTTTATAACCTCAAAGGCCATGGCATGATGGCACTGACACAAGAACACTTCAAACACTATATCTAACAGCCGTTTGCTCTTTTCTGTACATTCAACTTCCTTATCGGATTCAGACRAGTATTACTTTGTTTAATTCTTTCAACCCATCGCTCTCTTGTCTCTCCCTTCAGCAGGAGTAAATGTCAATATTATTACTCACACTGAGAGATGTGGTAAAGGTTTCACAGAGATGGAGATGGGACGTCAGATGGCCTTTGAACATCTTGACATTATTAGACTTCTGTAACATGTCAATGTCATTCCAATCAAACTGGGAACAGAGCAAATAGCGCTCACGAAGGAAAGAGATATTTACTGGGACGGAAAGTGTGATGTAATCTTCAGCGCTTCAAAGTGAACGTATGCTGTGGTGTTCATTATATGACCCCGGGACACATACACACACTGTAGACAGACTGTATAGAGAGAGGTGTTGGTGTTGTCACTATCCTGAGTTGTAGGCACACAGAAATACAGAAACACAAACGAAATCCATTACGTACAAACACAGCTACCAACATATAATATACAACACACACACACAGCACACACACACAAACGACCACACACACACACACCACACACACACACAACACACACACATCCACACACACCCACCACACACACACACACGCACATAACAGCACACACACACACACAAACAAGCACACGACACAGAAACTAAACCATGTACCAACACACAACACACTAAGTAGCTACATGACTGCAGACCAGCACTTGTAGAAATAACAAATCCCTATTATATTCACGTGCATGTAATGAGTTGGTATCCTGCATCAAAGAACAGTCAAACATGTGTTACACTTGGGTCTAAAACAAATGTTTACACTCTGGGTGTAAAACAATGTGACGCTGCATATTGGGTCTAAAACATGGATGTTACATCTGGGTCTAAAACAAGGATACAAATCGGGTCTGGCAAATGTGCTTCTCTGAGGCAGCAGACGGCTTAACAGTCCTGGGGGGATGGACAAAGGAATAAGGCTCTAGCCTGGTAATTTACTCTGCATTATGAAACAGAACAATAACCTGGTCATCTAAATCTGCTTATGTTCTAGGAATAAACAGCACAGCAAATAGCTGGTGACCACTCTCTATTGTTTTAGATAACAGTCACTACACTAGCCTAGTATCTACACTGCTAGTTGAATAAAACAGCAAGGCCTGGAGCGCAGCCTGGAAGGGAAAGTAGATAGCTAACGTAAGGGTCGCAGATGTCCATGCGAATGTTCTCTTACCTGACGAGTGTACCTGCCTCCGTCCATCCTATAAACTTCACACGGTGTTAAGACCTATCATCCTGTTCGCTCTCTTCTCTCTCCTCTCTCTTCTCTCTCACCTCCTTATCCTTCGTTCTCTCTTTTCGCTTCTTTCTGGTTTTAGCTTAAGGACGAGGTTTGTCAGCTGTCGTGGCACAAAAACATCTGAAGCAAAGCAACTTATGCTGCAAGTCGAACCAAGGCTATGCCCTTCATCATGTGATTGCCAAATGTATGTTTCATTAACAGAGAGACTCTTTCAAAAAGCAAATAATTTACGAGAAACGGCAATTCATAGTTAATAAATATGCATAAAGAAAAGTAAAATTTATTTGAAAATAGATTTTTCTCGGACTGTTTTTGTTAAATTCTTAGAGTTACTTGAAAGATACTCGCTAGGCGTCTCAAGAGGCAAAGCATACTATGCCGTTTTCTTCTGTTTTCAAGCGAATGTCGCTTTTTAAGGACTGACTTCATTTACCGCCACAGAGTCTGCTAGGAGCAACCAGACCTATCCGCACTTCTCCTCTCTCCTCCTCTCCTGCCCATCTATATCTCCCCCTCTCCACTCTTCTCCTCTATTTTTCTTCTTTAATTCAACTCTCCTTCCTCACCCCTCCTCTGTGGGAACAGAACAGATGCTCGGCCGGCTCCATAACCCTAGTCCTTCAAGGATATAGCAACTGGCTTCGACCCAGGGTCAGCAGCCCTTACTAGGAATAACTTCCCCCCTGGCCCTGCGCGTGTGAACCTCAGTCACAGGATGTTGTGTGGGCATTCATGCATGCCTGCAATGTCTGCATACCTAGTCCACCACATTAGACGCCACCCTCACACTACCACTCAGAGCGACTCAAGAGCAGGGCTGAGAGCCTTGAAGAATGGGGCCAGTTGAAGCAACCCGGGTCTACCCCTGACAAATCAAGGATAGAGCAATAGCTGATGTGACTGATTACTCCAAAAGACACTATCCTGAAATTCACTCCTTTGACCAAGCCAATGGCCCTTGAATGAAGGTATGCCCTATATAGGGCATATGGACATGGGATCAGGTGCGACTACGCTCTGCAGTATGGGTCATTAAAGAAGACACTCTGACATCCGTTGTCTTGTTGAGGCTTAGTAGTGTGTGCACGGTGCACGTGCCAATGTGTGACTAATGCTGTATAGTACAGTGGATGGTATCATGGGCTGTAGGTAAGTGGCTGTATTGTATGGGCTGTATTGTAGGCGCGATTGTGTGCGTATGTACTGGGTGATTGTAGTGGGCTGTTGTAGGGGCGTAGGTAGTGGATGTATCTAAATGCTGTATTTTTCGTAAGTGGCTTAGTACTAGTGGCTTAGTCAGTGACTTAGCTATGGTCTGTAGCCTGGGGGCTGGATTGTAGTGGGCTGTACGAAGTGGTGCATAGTCAGTGCGCCTGAGCTAGTGTGAGGTAGTCTGCGGTGAGTGTAAGTCAGGGGATGTACTCAGTGGCTGACGTAGGGCTGTCTAGTGGCGGTATTGTAGGCGATTGTAGTGGGCTTACTATTGGCTGTACGATGGCGTACGTAGGGTGTAAGCAGGGGCTTATTAGTGGCGTATAATAGTGGCTGTTTATTGTAGTGGAATGTACGTAAGGGTGTATTGGTGAGCCGTACTGGTGTGGCTATTGTAGTGGCTGATATTGTGTGGCTGCTTATTGTAGTGTCTGTATTGTTAGTGGGGCTGTAGCTGATATGGGCTGTATTGTAGTGCTTTGGTTATTGTATGGCGCTTATGTAAGGGCTGTACTGTATAGGCATATTGTGAGTGCGCTGTACTGTAGGGGCTAATATTGCAAGTGCGCCTACTCAGTGGTGGTAGTCCTAGTGCTGAGCTGTGGCGTATGTATGGCTAACTGTAGTGGCGATATCTAGTGGGCTAATGTGATGGGCCTGTGAGTCTAGTGGCTGTAGCCGTGGCTGTGCATATATTTAATGGAAATGTACAGCGTGACTCAAAATAAGAAAATCACCATTGAACAAGATGTGATACTAAAACAACTAGCAACATTCGAAACAATGTATTTAAAACATATAACGAGATCATATGAAACAACAGTGTTTATTATAAACGATACAACTCATTGAACACAGTGTATTTATGAAACAGATCATCTCAATTTGTATAACCGTTGAGTAGTAAAACAGATACATGCTCATTGTAAACCTATTGATATGTAAACGGTCTCTAATTGTAAACGTTTGATAGTAAAACGCATGCACAATCATGTAAAACATGTGATAAAAAACAGAATACTTTTAGACTTATCTACTCAAGAAGATATAGCCAGAGTAAGCATGCATTCTGAGCATTCTGTTAAGGTATATTACTTTACGTCAAGTGTGACAAGCTAGTGATTTTCCGCACCACTTCAACAGCTGTCTCTCCAGGCTCGTTCTTCAACAGAATCAAACGATCAAACAGACATTTGCGTTTCTCTTTTTTCCTGTGTCTAAAGCAATTGTGTCCGTTTCCGGAGCCAGTGATCATGTTCGGATAACAATGAGCAACAGTTAATGTGCATTTAAAGGAGGCTGGGAGGGCCTATCTAGGTTCTGCCGCACAGTATCTACAGGTTGAGTGAGATTTGGGCATAAGAGCTTTCGTCCTCATAAGGGAGACAAGTAGAGGGCGAGCAGTGGGGGAAGGAGTAGTCAACGGCTGAGGCGGTCTTCCGCTGGATATGTGTAAATGGTTTAGGCCTAGTCATAGCTATAAGTAGAGGTGGTTAGAAACTGAGGCCTGGGTCAGTCAGCCAAAGATGGGTGAGATGTGGGGTCTCGATCGCAGGGGGGGGGGGGGGGGGGATGGGGGGGGGGGGGGGTGATGTGGGAGAGAGTTTAGCTAGTCATGCGATAATAGGATGGTGAATATACGGGTCCAGCAGCCAAAGATGGTGTGTAATGTGGGGTCTGATTCAGCATAGATGGGGTGAGGAGGCTGGTCCAGTCAAGCTATAATTGTTTGTAGATGAGATGCCTGTCCATCCATGTAATGATGTGGTAAGAATGACACGGGGTTAGTCATCTCATGGAGTGGACGGTAATGGCGGCATCATAGCTATAGTGGGTAGATGAGACGGGTCCATCATGCTTAGAGGTGTGAGAAGACGGACATAAGGCCAAAATGTGGTGAGACGAGACTGGGCTAGTCCATGCTAGAGGGTGTAGAGAGCTGGCCTAGTCAGGTATGCTAGTGGAGAAGGAGAGTATAGCGGGAAGGGGAACGACTGGGGGGTCCAGCGGAGAGGAAAAAAGGGGAAAGATTGAAGTGGAGGGGAGAGGCGTGTGGTCAAACGCCCAAGAGCTTTGGCCTGGGCGCGGAGACGCCGACAAGAGAAAGCAGCAGTGGTCAGAATGAATTGAGATGAGAGAAAAGTTGAGTCTGATGAGAAGGACAATGAAGAGGCTTTCCTTCAACTCTCTCATTGTCAGACGCGACAGCCAGTTCAGCAAGGTCAAGTACACGGCGAGGAACTGTCAGATTCCGTGAGACTAAAGGGAAAATAAGGAAATAATA
>NW_019943146.1:172563-175165 GCF_002910315.2 Salvelinus sp. IW2-2015
CACGTCATGCCTCAGCCGGCTCGTCAGGGTCCCACGCCCCAGCTGTCTCATCAGGCTCCCATCCCACGTCATACCTCAGCCGGCTAGTCAGGCTCCCATGCCTCAACCGGCTCGTCGGGCTCCCACGCCACAGCTGGCTCGTCGAGCTCCCATCCCACGTCATGCCTCAGCCGGCTCGTCCGGCTCCCACGCCTTGGCCAGCCCATCAGGCTTGCCCAGATGGGACGCCGGGTGGGTACTGTCACGCCTGCACCCGCTCCCCCTCTCTGGTGATCGAGGGCGCCAAGCTGCTCATCATTACGCACACCTGTCACCATCTTTACGCGCATCAGCGCTTCATTGGACTCACCTGGAATTCATCACTTTATTGATTGCCTCCTCTTTATCTATATATTCTTCAGTTTCACCGTGTCATCATTAATTTCATTATGTTTCCCTTGCACAGATTGTCCGTTTATTTATTAAATATTCACTCCCTGTACTTGCTTCTCTTCTCCCAGCATCTATCCTCACAAAAACAATGTGTTACATCTGGGTCTAAAACAATGTGTTACATCTGGGTCTAGAACAATGTGTTACATCTGGGTCTAAAACAATGTGTTACATCTGGGTCTAAAACAATGTGTTACATCTGGGTCTAAAACAATGNTTACATCTGGGTCTAAAACAATGTGTTACATCTGGGTCTAAAACAATGGATTACATCTGGGTCTAAAACAATGGATTACATCGGGGGTCTGCAGCATGTGTTCTCTGAGGCATTCAGACAGGCTTAACAGTCCTGGGGGGTGGGATGTGTACAAATGGAATATGAGCTCTAGCCTGGTAATTTACTCTGCTATGTTTATTGAGATAAACAGCACAGCAGATAACCTGGTTATCTACTCTGCTATGTTTATTGAGATAAACAGCACAGCAGATAGCCTGGTTATCTACTCTGCTATGTTTTTTTAGATAAACAGCACTACAGCTAGCCTGGATATCTACACTGCTATGTTTACTGAGATAAACAGCAGGCCTGGAGCTGCAGGCCTGGAGGGAAAAGTTAGGATAGCTATAGTAAGGGAAGGCACTGTCCATGCCTGAATGTTCTTACCTGAATGTGTACCTCCCTCCTCCATCCTTATAACTTCACACTGTGTGTACAGACACATCTCCTGTTCTCTCTCTCTCTCTCTCTCTCTCTCTCTCTCTCTCTCTCTCTCTCACCCTCTCTCTCTATCCCTCTGTCTCCTTCTTTCTCCTTCTTTCCTGGTTTTTGTCTTAGGCGAGGGTTTTTTCAGCTGTTCGTGGCACAAAAAATTCTGAAGGCAAGCCTAACTTCAGCTGCCGAAGTCGGTATCCAAAGTCTATGCCCCTTCATCTGTGATTTGCCAACAAGTGTTTGTTGTCATTCAACAAGAGAGACTCATTTTCAAGCAAATTTTCACTGGAGAAATACTGCACCAAATTTCTTAGTTAGATATAATATTGCATAAAAAAAAGTACACATTTTATTTTAAAATATATTTTCTCGGTGAATTGTTTTTTTATGAAAGATTTCTAGAGTTATCTTTGAGGAAGTGTATACTCGCTACGGCGTCTCAAGATGGACAAACAATACTATTGCCGCTTTTTTCTCGTTTTTCAAGCGAAGGTCTTTTAAGGGACATACGTTCATTTCGCCTAGCAGAGTTCTGCTAGGAGCAAACCAGACCTTAACTCACTCACTTTCTTCTCTCTCTCTCTCTCCTCCTCCTGCACCCCTCTATGTCTCTCTCCCTCTCCACTCTTCTCCTCTATTTTCTTTCTTTATCTTTCTCTCTCCTCTCCTCACCCTCTCCTCTGGTGTGGAGACAGAACAGATGTCTAACGGCCGGGCTCCATTACCCTCTAGTCCTTAAGGAGATAAGTCACTGGCTCTGCCCAGTCAGCAGTGCTCCTTACAGGAATAACTCAGCAGCCCTGGCCCTGCTGCTGTCGAACCTCCAGTCATCAGGAGTGTGTGTGTGCGTGCATTCATGCATGCGCTGCATGTCTGCACGCTTTCAGCCACCCAACCATTAGACCCCCACTCCTCACATCCGTCCACCTAGAGTGGAGGCTCACGAGGCAGGGCTGAGAGCATGTGAAGATGGGGCAGTGAGCCAAACCCTGGGTCTATCTCCCTACAACTAATGGAAGCAGAAAGTGTGAGCTGAGATGTGATCTGGATTACGTCCCAAAAGACAACCTATCCCTGATATAGTGCACTACTTTTGACCAGAGCCCAATGGGCCCTTGATGAAGGTAGTGCACTATATAGGGCTTATGGTACCATTTGGGATGCAGGTCTGGACTATCGCTCTGCAGTATGTGGTCATTAAAGAGACACCTGACATCCGTGTCTTGTATGAGTAGTAGTGTGTGTGTGCACGGGTGCACGTGTGCATGTGTGTAATGGGCTGTAGTCTAGTGGGATGTAGTCTAGTGGGCTGTATTGTAGTGGGCTGTATTGTAGTGGGCTGTATTGTAGTGGGCTGTATTGTAGTGGGCTGTATTGTAGTGGGGTGTATTGTAGTGGGCTGTATTGTAGTGGGCTGTACTGTAGTGGGCTGTAGTCTAGTGGGCTGTACTGTAGTGG
>NW_019943146.1:175976-176981 GCF_002910315.2 Salvelinus sp. IW2-2015
TATTGTAGTGGGCTGTACTGTAGTGTGCTGTAGTCTAGTGGGCTATATTGTAGTGGGCTGTAGTCTAGTGGGCTGTAGCCTGGTGGGCTGTATCATATTATTTAGGCTTGGAAAATGTGACTAGCGTTGACTCTACAAACATAACAGATACAACTCATTGAAACAAGTGTGATTTATAAAACAGATACAACTCATTGAAACAAGTGTGATTTATAAAACAGATACAACTCATTGAAACAAGTGTTATTTATAAAACAGATACAACTCATTGAAACAAGTGTGATTTATGAAACAGATACATCTCATTGTAAACAGTTTGATTAGTAAAACAGATACATCTCATTGTAAACAGTTTGATTAGTAAAACAGATACATCTCATTGTAAACAGTTTGATTAGTAAAACAGATGCAACTCATTGTAAACAGTGTGATAAAAAACAGATACTTTTAGACTTTTACTCAAGAAGGATTATACCAGGTAACATTCACTTTTACTTGAGTCATTTTCTGTTAAGGTATCTTTACTTTTACTCAAGTGTGACAATTTAGTACTTTTTCCACCACTTCACACAGATGGTTTCTCTTCCAGGCACTCCGTTCTCAACAAGATCAAACAGGATCAAACAGACATTGACATTTCCTATTTGCTCCTGTTGTTCTTAAGCATGTTGTTTCGTTCCGGAGGCAAGTGTTCATGTTTCGGAATAACAATGAGCAACAGTTAAATGTGCATTTTAAAGTGAGGCATGGGGAGGGGCTCTATGCTGGGTTTGCCAGCACAGATAGTCTACAGTGTTTTGAGTGAGGGGATTTGGGGCATAAGAGCTTTGCGTGCCCTCATAAAGGCTGTAGACAAGGTGAGGGTACAAGTGCCAGTGGGGGAAATCGAGATCARCGTAGCTGAGGCTGGGTCTAGTCATGCTATGGATAGTGGTGTAAATGAGTTTAGGCCTAGTCATGCTATAATATAGATGGTGGTGTAGATGAGGCTGGGTCCAGTCAGGC
>NW_019943146.1:177002-210384 GCF_002910315.2 Salvelinus sp. IW2-2015
GGCTGGGTCTATTCATGCTATGGATGGTGGTGTAGATGAGGCTGGGTCTAGTCAGGCTATAGATTGTGTTGTAGATGAGACTGGGTCCAGTCATGTAATGGATGGTGGTGTAGATGACACTGGGTCTAGTCATGTCATGGATGGTGATGTAGATGAGGCTGGGTCCAGTCAGGCTATAGATGGTGGTGTAGATGAGACTGGGTCCAGTCAGGCTATAGATGGTGGTGTAGATGAGACTGGGTCCAGTCAGGCCAAAGATGGTGGTGTAGATGAGACTGGGTCTAGTCATGCTATGGATGGTGGTGTAGATGAGGCTGGGCCTAGTCAGGTTATGCTAGTGGATGAGGAGAGTATAGCGGGGAAGGGGAAGCGACTGGGGGGGTGTCATGCGGGAGAGGAAAAAGGGGGAGAAGAATGGAGGTGGGAGGGGAGAGGCTGGTGTGGTCAAAGGCACCAAGGAGCTTTTGCCTGGTGCTGCGGGGGAGACGCCGACCAGAGAGAAAGAGCAGGTGGTCAGAATGGGAGATGGAGATGAGGAGGAAGAAGTTGAGTCTGATGAAGAGGACAATGAGGAGGCTTTCTTTTCAGACTCCTCCTCAATTGGTCCAGAGCTGACAGCCAGTCAGGCAGAGGGGTCAAAGTACACGGTGAGGGAACTGTCAAGATTCCTGATTGAGACTAAAGGGAAAATAATAGGGAAAATAATATAATAATATTTTTCAATCCGGGAAAGTTTGTAAGATCAGTAGAACATGCTATGAAAAATGAGGGGCTTGATGTCCTCTCACCGAGGAAACGTTTCAGGTTGAGGAAGTGGGTCACAACTGTGCGTAAGGGCCTACCTTCAGACGGGGATTAGATTCATATTTTATTTCTGGCACTGGGGCTTTTTGAGCTTTGCTATTGGTCTTTTTCTTTGCTGGCTTTTCTCCCACTTCTTATGGAGACTCTTTGGGTAGGCTCGCTTAATATAAATGAGGCCAGAGATGAAGGAAAGAGGAGTCTGTTGGGTGAATATGTAGATGAAAAAAAGGTACAGGTGTTGTTTCTGCAGGAGACGCATAGTAATGTGGTGAATGAAGTAGATTATGGGCTGTAGTGGAAATGGGCGAGTGTGCTGAGCCATGGGACAAATGTCAGTGCAGGTGTGGCAGTCCTTTTTTGCACAGGGTCTGGCTAAAAATGTGCTCCTCAAAGGAGGTGTGTAGGGGTAGACTGTTTGTAGTAAAAGCAAAAATTATCAACGAGGGTTTTGTCCTTATAAACATGTATGCTCCTAACACAGGGAGGGAGAAGGGGCTTATGTTTGGGACTCTCACAGGTAGCACCTGAGGAGACACTGCGTGTYGTCAGGGACTGGAATTATACCATGGGTTTTTAGAAAAGACAGAAATAGGGAGGAGCCTCATTCAGGCCCAGTGGGAGTGTTAAGGAACATCATTAATTAGTTTGACCTAGTAGATGTTTGGAGAACTACAGTAGACATCCCAACACAAGACAGTATACATGGGTGAAGGTCTTTGGGGCTAGGGTGATTGCAGCCAGACTCGATCGGTTTTACATGTCCAGGAATCAGAGCGATAGGCTGTTGGGCGCCACCATTCTCCCGGTGGGTTTTTCGGATCACCACATAACTATGGCTCAGCTGTCTATTTCACCAGGGCATCGGCAGGCATCTTATTGGAAAACTCTAACAAGATGCCACCTTTTGCTCAAGTTTTCAGACTTTTTTGTAAAGGTGGGGGCTGCGAAGACGGGAGTATAAGTCTCTGAGTCAATGGTGGGATGTGGGAAAAGTCCAAATGTGGCTTATCTGTCAACAGTATACAGCTCTCTGATCCTCAAAGGCTAGAAGAGTATTGGAGGAACTCAARCGTAGTATTAGTGAGATGGTGGTAGAGATGGTGGGGCAAGGCAATGTAGACCTCCAGGCTAATTTAGCTGAATTAAGTGGGGACATGGGCAGTTTTTTCCAGGTTAAACAAAGAGAGCATTAGTAAGAGCTAGGTTCTCCATGCTCAAGGAGATGGATGCTCCCAGCTCCTTCTTCTTTTGTTTGGAAAGGTGGTGAAGCCAAGGGTATGCATTGTCTATGGCTGTCTGATGGGCAGGTGACCTCTGTGGTGGGGGAGATGCGGGAGCGGACTGTGGAGTTTTATACTGAGTTGTATAGGGCAGAACTGTGTGATCCTTTGTGTTCTCAGGTTCTGTTTGCGGAACTCTCTAAGTTCTATCTGGCACGGAAGAATGAAATTGACATTTCCCTGTTGTCTCACGAACTGGCAGTTGCCGTGCACCGGGGGTCGATGGACTCGCAGTGGAGTTTTATAGAAAATTCAGGGGAATAATTGGACTGGACTTCCTTTCCGTGTTGTGTGAGTGTGTCGGTGTAGGAGAGTTGCCGATGAGCTGCCGTCGGGCGGCTCTGTCTCTCCTGCCCAAAAAAGGGGACTTGTGTGAACTTAAGAACTGGAGGAGTGTGGCATTGCTCTGTGCGGACTATAAGATATTTGCCAAGGTCCTCGCTAACTGACTGAAGTCCCATCTGGACTCTATAGTAAACAAGGACCAGACATATTGTGTACCGGGACGYTCAATCACGGACAACCTGTTCTTAATGGAGAGTTTCTAATGTGAACTTTGGACTGGTCTCTTTAGACCAAGAGAAGGCTTTTGATAGAGTTGAGCATGAGTGGCTGTTTAATGTGAGGTCTGTGTTTGGCTTTGTGGAAAGTTTTTTTTATGTTGTATGCTGGGRCGTCACATACTGTATGTTCAAGGTGGGTGAGGGGCTCAGTAGGCCGGTCTGGGTCAGACAAGAATGCCCTCTATTGGGGCAGTTATATACACTAGCCGTTGAGCCTTTTTTGGGCCTGCTACGCAGGACAGGCATGGGTGTGTTGACAGGCATAGCAGTGTCAGCATATTCTGATGACGTTTCTGTGATGGTCAGGGATGGGCAGGATTTGCAGGCACTAGAGAGTAGTCTGTAGGTGTATGAGGGAGCTTCACCAGCTAATGTGAACTAGTGCATCATGTGTTTTCTGTGTGTGCCAGGTTAATTAATGCCATTAATGTCTCTGTTGCAATGTCTGTGTTAGAGGTTGGGGGTGGAGTTTACTGTCGGAATGTTTATATTGGGGTACAGTTATTTGAATAAGGAAAAGGTCAAATGAGTGTTTTTAGACAGATCATAATTGGTATGTGAAATTTTAAGTTCCTTTTGATGGCATAAAAGGCCCTTCTTGCCTTGTCTCTCATGTCGTTCACAGCTTTGTGGAAGTTAACTGTTGTGCTGATGTTTAGGTCGAGGTATATATCGTTTTTTGTGTGTTCTAGGGTCCTAGCAAACTGACCTCTCTCTCTCTTCTCATCTCTCTCTCTCATCTCTCCTCTCTGCTCTCTCTCTCTCATCTTCTCTCTCTCTCTCTCTCTTCTCTCCTCTCTCTCATCCTCTCTCTTCTCTTGCTTCTCTCTCTCTCTCTCCGCCTCTCCTCTCCGCCTCGCTCTCTCGCTCTCTCCTCTCGCTCTCCTCTCTGCCTCTCTGCCTCTCTCTCTCTCTCTCTCTCTCTTATCGCTCTCTCTACTTTCCCCTCTCTCTCTGTCTCTCTCCCTTCTCTCTTCCTACCCTTTCCGCCCACATTCCCTCTTTTTTCACCCGTCACCACTCAGTTACTGTCCGAAGGTTCGAAGATATCCATCTACAGATTACTTCTGGTACATCTTCTTCAAAATGTTTCCAGATCGGCTCACAAGAAAGTAGTTACTAGGGTCTTTCTAACTTGATTTACATCCGATCGCATCACTCCCAGAACAGACACATTCCTATTCCCCAAAGACCTTAAAAGACTGAATACTTAATCACCTGTGGATGATTCCACCTGACCTCACATATATAAACCTCTGGCTGAGCTAGTGTCATCTGCTGCGAACCATTCTATTATTTAGACTCTCGCGATTCAACAAAGCGATCAAGTTCATACTAAAAAACACATAACCTACTTGTGCGAGCGAGCTGAGGGGAAAGAAAACTGCTATCAGAAAGTGGAAAAAGGTAGATTTCCGGTACCAGCATGATTAGAAGGTTAGCTTTCAGAAAAGCAAATCTCACCACAGGAGATCTCAAACTAAATTAAAGTCTTCACATATTGCCTCACAAATATTGAATTTGATATGAATCTACACTATAATTAACTACATTAACGTCTTGCAATACACTTATGACACCTGATGGTGCGTTTGAGTGATGTGAAATCAAATCCCTCAGACAGAGTTGCTTTACTCAGCAGGACATTCGGTCGTGGTTATATTAGGACGATCTAGCACCGTACTAGACCTTCACGTAACAGACTGTAATGCGAGCTTTAGGAAGCTGTCTCCCTGACTGTAACACTGGCACCAGAGACCAGACTTCATCGATGTTAGTGACAGTCTCGGGTGTCCGACTAAGCCTCACCAGAACGTCTTCGATGTTAGGACCGCTCTGACATACCGAGTTCAGACCTGTACACCCAGGACAGGTTTCTGTCAGTTGGTTCTAGTACGTCTCCGACTAACCTGTCACCCATACAAACAGATGGGTCATCGAGCTTATCATGACGATCTCTCCGACTTGACCTGTCACTCAATGGCTTCGAGTAGGTGTATTACCTGATCCCTCTCATTGTCACTTTTTAGTCTCTCTTCCTTTGATCTCTTCTCTCTCTATTCGCCTCTCTCTCCGGCGCTCCCTTATCTCATACGCTTCCGTTTCTTCACCTCTTTATCAGACTCTTTTCTACTTTGCTCTCAACTCCATTTCTCTACTCTCTCTCTCCCATAACACTTCTCCTACATATCGTTTCCCTCCCTCACTCCCTTTCTTTTCTCTCTAACCCCCATCCTTTTCTCTCTCCTCGCTCGTGTATAGCAGTTTTAGTTCCTAGATATGACAGGGAAGTTGAACATCCTAACCTCGTTCTATCTATGTCGCGCCCATCAGCAGGTCCCACCAGCAGGCCCCACCAGCAAGCCCACCATCAGGCCCCACAGCAGGTCCCATCAACAGGCCCCATTCAGACCTCATCACAGGCCCCACCAGCAGGCCCCACCAGCAGGCCCCATCATCGGCCCCATCAGCAGGCCCCAGCCAACAGGCCCCATCATCGACCCTTCATCAACAGCCCCATCAGCCACCCATCATCAGACCCATCAAAGGCCCTCATTCAAGCACCCACCAGCAGGCCCCATCAGCAGGCCCCACCAGCAGACCCCAGAGAGGTGGGGAGAGAGCGAGATAGAGAGAGATTCTTAGCACACTGGGGGACAAACACCTACCAAATATGCCCCCCCTAGGAACAACTACGACAAAACAGCCAACAAAAACAGGTCACAACACCTGCAGCTCTGTCGCACGCTGGGTCTGTAACATAGTCAATGGTAGGCTTCAAGGAGACTCCTATGGTAGGTATACCTACAGGCCATCCCTTGACAGTAGTAGAGTAGATTACTTTATCACTGACATCAACCCAGAGTATCTCAGAGCGTTCAGTCAGCCCACTGACACCCCTATCAGATCACAGCAAAATCACTGTCTACTTAAACAGAGCAATACTCAATCATGAGACATCAATTCCAAAGGAGCTGCACAATATTAAGAAATGCTATAGATGGAAGGAAAGTAGTGTAGAAACCTACCAAAAAACAATTAGGTAACAAGAAATTTAACCCCTATGAGACAACTTCCTGGGAAAAACAGTGTCACTGTAATAGTGAAGGTGTAAAATTGGCAGTGGAAAATCTAAACAATATATTTGACCTCTCAACTTCACTATCAAATCTAAGAATTTCAAGCAGACAACCTAAGAAAATTAACAACAATGGCAAATGGTTTGATGAAGAATGCACAAACCTAAGAAAGATATTGAGAAACCTATCCAACCAAAAACAGAGAGACCCAGAAAACCTGAGCCTACGCCTTCACTATGTTGAATCACTAAAACAATATAGAATTACACTACAGAAAATTAAGGAATTGCACGTCAGAACTGTAATGTAATTGAAGAATCCATAGAATCTAACCACTTCTGGGAAAATTGGAAAACTCTCAACAAGCAACAACACGAAGAGATATCTTTCCAAAACGGAGATGTGTGGATAAACCACTTATCCAAACATTATTGGCTCTATAACAAAGAACAAACAGAAAAAACATATACATGATCAAATACAAATCTTATAATCAACTATTAAAGACAACCAGAACACACTGGATTCTCCAATTACATTAAATTAATTACAGGACAAAATACATACCCTCCAACCCAAAAAGACCTGTGGGGTTGATGGTATCCTAAATGAAATGACAAAATATACAGACCAACCAATTCCAATTGGCTATACTTAAACTCTTTAATATCACCCTCATCTCTGGCATATTCCCCAATATTTGGAACCAAGGAGTGATCACCTCAATCCACAAATTTGACCCCAATAACTAACGTGGGATATGTGTCAAAAGCAACCTTGGGAAAATCCTCTGCATTATCATTAACTTCTTATGGCTGCAGGGGCAGTATTGAGTAGCTTGGATGAAAAGGTGCCCAGAGGTGCCCAGAGTAAACTGCCTGCTCCTCAGTCCCAGTTGCTAATATATGCATAGTATTAGTCTATTTGGATAGAAAACACTCTGAAGTTTCTAAAACTCTTTGAATGATGTCTGTGAGTATAACAGAACTCATATGGCAGGCAAAAACCTGAGAAAAAAATCCAACCAGGAAGTGGGAAATCTGAGGTTTGTAGGTTTTCAACTCATCGCCTATCGAATACACAGTGGGATATGGGTAATTTTGCACTTTCTACGGCTTCCACTAGATGTCAACAGTCTTTAGAACCTTGTCTGATGCTTCTACTGTGAASTGGGGCCGAAGGAGAGGGGATGGAGTAAGGACTATCATGAGCTGAACATGCGCTGACCATGCGAGAGCGAGCTCGGTTCTATCGCACTTCTGAAGACAAAGGAATTCTCCAGTTGGAACATTATTGAAGATTTATGTTAAAAACATCCTAAAGATCGATTCAATACATCGTTTGACATGTTTCTACTGACTGTTACGGAACTTTTTKACATTTCGTCTGCTTTTAGTGAACGCGCGTCGTGACTTTGGATTTGTTTACCATACGCGCTAACAAAAGTAGCTATTTGGACATAAATGATGGACATTACCGAACAAAACAAACATTTCTTGTGGAAGTGGGAGCCCTGGGAGTGCATTCCGACGAAGATCAGCAAAGGTAAGTGAAGATTTCTAATGCTATTTATGACTTTTGTTGACTCCACAATTTGGCGGGTAACTGTATGGCTTCCTTTTGTGGCTGAACGCTGTTCTCAGATTATTKAATATTGTGCTTTTGCYGTAAAGCTTTTTTGAAATCTGACACAACGGTTGCATTAAGAACAAGTTTATCTTTAATTCTATGTAAAACATGTATCTTTCATCAAAGCTTATGATGAGTATTTCTGTTATTTGATGTGGCTCTCTGCAATTTCTCTGGAAATTTTGGAGGCATTTCTGAACATGGCGCCAATGTAAACTGAGGTTTTTGGATATAAATATGAACTTTATCGAACAAAACATATATGTATTGTGTAACATGAGGTGATCTAAATTAATCGTTTGCAGTGCTTTCGCTGTAAAGCCTTTTTGAAATCGGACACTGTGGTGGGATTAACAAGAAGTGTATCTTTAAAATGGTGTGAAATACTAATTATGATATTTCTGTTGTTTGAATTTGGCGCCCTGCACTTTCACTGGCTGTTGTCAAATCGATCCCGTTAACGGGATTGCAGCCCTAAGCAGTTTAACAGTAGACTCTTACATTTCCTCAGCGAAAACAATGTATTGAGCAAATGTCAAATTGTCTTTTTACCAAATACCCGTATRACAACCATGTCTTCACCCTGCACAACCTAATTGACAAACAAACAATCCAAAACAAAGGCAAAGTCTTCTCATGCTTTGTTGATCTCCAAAAAGATTTTGACTCAATTTGGCATGAGGGCCTGCTACAAAAATTGTTAGACGGTGGTGTTTGGGGAAAACATACAACATTATAAAATCCACAAATATAAACAACAAGTGTGCGCAAAAAAATTGAAAAAAACACAAATTTCTTTCAACAGGGCCAGGGTGTGAGACAGGGATGCAGCTTAAGCACCACCCTCTTCAACACATACATCAACGAATTGGCTAGGACACTAGAAAAGTCTGCAGCACCCGGCCTCACCATACCAAAATCTGAAGTCAAAAGTCCACTGTTTGCTGATGATCTGGTGCTTATCTCCCCAACCAAGGGAGTACAGCAGCACCTAGATTTTCTGCACAGATTCTGTCAGACCTGGGCCCTGACAGACCTTGGCCCTCAAATTTCAGTAAGACAAAAATAAGGGTGTTCCAAAAAAGATCCAGTCCCCAGGACCACAAATACAAATTCCATCTAGACACCATTGCCTTAGAGTAAGTATTCCCAAACAGGGGTACGCGCAATGCCGTTGGGGGTACGCCAAATATATATGTGATATACATTTGGTTGAGGTTTTTTCTCTCGCCTGAGTAGCCTCGTTTCACTGCCAAAAATAAAGTTAAACCATCTAGTGTTAAGCGAAATAACAACACAATGTCAAATACAGGTAGCCTAGTCAAATAATGAACATCCAATCACATTAACCGTTACTCTATCGCGGGAATTCCAMTAATGGTCCTTTTGTAGCCAAACGTAGCTGCTCGTCATTCAGTTTGCGGAAATCGATCTATTGTTTAAAAAAAAAAGTAAGGCCCGCGTCCATAGAGACATACCAGATCTACTGGTAGTACTGCTATTACCAGCAGTACTACACCTGCACCTGTCGACGACACAAGTTTTTCTGCTTCCACGAGCACATCCAATGGATAAATGGATACACACAAACGGATACACACACACAATAGCATACACAGTATACACACACGTGCACATGGATTTTGTACTGTATATATGTGGTAGTGGTGGAGTAGGGGCCTGAGGGCACACAGTCTGTGAATGTATTGTAATAATCTTTTAATTGTATAAACTGCCTTAATTTTGCCGGACCCCAGGAGGAATAGCTGCCTTGGCAGCAGCTAATGGGGATCCAAAATAAATACAAATACAATGCTAGCATCAGTAATTATACATGTGTTGTTAGCCCAGCTAGCATGGACACTGACAGTTGTGAATCTGATGCAGCCGAAGAGCTACTGCCCACTTACCTGGGAAAGTACCAAAGAGCAGACAGGGACGTTGAACAATCGAATAGGCGCAATTATGATGAGAATTACATTGATTTGGGGTTCACTTAAGTCCTACCGCTTAACTCGATGAGAGTTTTTGCTTAGACATTTAGAAACAAAATATGCCAATTCAAAAAATAAGCCAGAGGAGGTTTTTTTTTGAGGATAAAGACGACTTTCAAGTTTTAAGACACGTAAAAATTCAACAGACACCACTAATAAGAAGGGGCTAGAAGCGACTTATATGGTGAGCTACCAAGTGGCTAGGACAGGCAAGCCCCATACTATTGTGGATTACTTAATTATTCCTGCTGCCGCAGATATGGCTGGGACAACGCTGGGGGAAAAGGCCAAAAAAACTATACAGACAATGCCTTCATCAAACAACACTGTTTCATGACGCATCAGTGACATGGCAAGATATGTTTTGAAACAATTACTACTTTGCATACAAACCAGTGAATTCTATGCATTACACCTGGATGAGTCAATATACTTGGGGGCCTGGCACAGCTCTTGGTATATGTCTGTTACGTTTACGGGGGGTCAATAAAGGAAGAGATCCTCTTCTGCAAACCTCTGGAAACCAGGACAACATGAGAGGATATTTTTTAAGTACTTGACAGCTTTGTGACATCAAATGGACTTTAGTAGTCAAGATCTGGAGTGGAGACATAGTGGAGTGGTAGTTGCTCCCGGTAGTTGCTCCCGAAGCAGTTGCTCCCGAAGTTTTCTTTACTGACCATAATTTTCACTTGCCTGACCGCTTGCATGATGACAAGTTTCTCACACGACTGGCCTATCTGGGTGATGTTTTTTCTCACCTGAATGATCTGACTCTAGGAATACAGGGACTCTCGACAACTATATTCAATGTGCCAGACAAAATTGAGGCTATGATTAAGAAGTCGGAGGTCTTCTCTGTCTGCCTTAACAAGGACAACATTATTGTACGATTTTTTGTGTGCAAGTGAACTCAAACACCTGAGTTAGTTGGGTGCGCAATTACGCAGGAACTTTACCAAAACAGATGACACAAACAGCTGGATTCATTATCCCTTTCATGCCCTGCTTCCAGTCGACTTCTTGATATCTGAAAAAGAGAGCCACATCGAAATTGCAGCAAGCTGTACTGTGAAAATGTAATTTAATCAGAAGCCACTGCCAGATTTCTGGATTGGGCTGTGTCAGAGTATCCTGCCTTGGCAAATAGCGGTGTTAAGACACTCATGCCCTTTTGCAACCACGTAGTGAATTCTCGGCCCTCAATAGCATAAAAACTAAATACAGTCACCGACCGTGTGTGGAAAATGATTTAAGACTGAGACTTTCTCCAATACAACTCAACATTGCAGAGTTATGTGCATCATTTCAAGCACACACTTCTCAATTAACCTGTGGTGAGATATTCACAATTTTCAATGTACAAATAAGATCTATACGTAAGATGGCGAAATAAAGAGCAACATTATTGATTATTATTATTTGTGCCYTGGTCCTATAAGAGCGCATTGTCACTTAACAAGAGCCAGGTTGTGACAAAAACTCACACTCATTTTTATGTTTACAACATCCGCTGAAACATCCGCTGAAATGGCAGAGCGCGAAATTCAAAAATATTTTTAGGATGAACGTACTTTGGTGCGAAAAGTGCAAATCAATCCCAGAACAACAGCAAAGGACCTTGTGAAGATGCTGTAGGAAACAGGTACAAAAGTATCTATATCTGTCACGAATCCCGCTTCCTGAGTCTGTTTTTGCCTGTGTTCTGTCCTGGAGTCTTTTTCCGGTGTCCTGGAACGCACCCTGTCTGGTTGCCGGGCGACGTAGCTAGTTGGGAGATCTCTGATTACCCGCACCTGTATCCCATCAGCTATCTGCACACCTGGTCCTGATCATCACCTCTCCACTTCTTAAGCTCGGACCTGACATCCATTCCCTGCCGGATCGTTAGCCATGAACATTATTCACCCGGATCACTTACCCCATTCCTGCCTGGTCATCGGTGACCTCCGCTACTCCCTTGGATCTACCTATTCACTCCCATCAACTCACCTCCGCTGCCCGCTCCGCCACCTGGATCTTTCTACCTATACATTTACACTTGTAAATAAATACTCACCTTCTTCCTACTCTCCTTGTCCTGGTCTGCTTCTGGGTTCTATTTTGGAAAAGCGTGACAATATCAACAGTAAAACGAGTTCTATATCGACATAACCCGAAAGGTTGCTCAGCAAGGAAGAAGCCACTGCTCCAAAACCCCCATAAAAAGCCAGACAACGGTTTGCAACTGCACATGTGGATTGTACTTTTGGAGAATTGTCCTCCGGTCTTATGAAACATAAATAGAACTGTTTGGCCATAATGACCATCGTTGTGTTTGGAGTAAAAAGGGGGAGGCTTGCAAGCCGAAGAACACCATCCCAACCACATCATGTTGTGGGGGTGCTTGCTGCAGGAGGGACTGGTGCACATCACAAAATAGATGGCATCAGGAGGAAGCAAAATGATGTGGATATATTGAAGCAACATCTCAAGACATCAGTCAAGAAGTTAAAGCTTGGTCGCAAATGGGTCTTCCAAATTAACAATGACCCCAAGCATACTTCCAAAGTTGTGGCAAAATGGCTTAAGGACGACAAAGTCAAGGTATTGGTGTGGCCAWCACAAAGCCCTGACCTCAATCCCATAGAAAAGTTGTGGGCAGAACTGAAAAAGCACATGCGAACAAGGTGGCCTACAAACCTGACGCGGTTACACCAGCTCTGTCARGAGGAATGGGCCAAAATTCACCCAACTTATTGTGAGAAGCTTGTGGAAGGCTACCCACAACTTTTGACTCAAGTTAAAAACAATTTAAAGGCAATGCTACCAAATACTAATTGAGTGTATGTAAACTTCTGACCCACTGGGAATGTGATGAAAGAAATAAAAGCTGAAATAAATCATTCTCTCTACTATTATTCTGACATTTCACATTCCTAAAATAAAATGGCGATCCTAAAATGGGGCATTTTTACTAGGATTAAWTGTCAGGAATTGTGAAAACTGAGTTTAAATGTATTTGGCTGAGGTGTATGTAAACTTCCTACTTCAACTGTAGATTCAATGGTTGTAAAGATGCCGAGAGGTCCATCCGTAATAAAGAGATGTTCTCCTTTTTCTACACCGCACTCCACAAAGCAAGACCTGCAGGCTATGGATTTATCTTATCGTTATTATTGTCCAGTGGTGTGGTCGAGTGCTGCTATGAAAGACCTACTGTAGTTAAGCTGAAGCTGGCCCAGAGCAGAGTGACACATCTTGCCTTTCATTGTAATCAGAGGGATAATATAAATACTATACATGCCAGTCTCTCTTGGCTAAGAGTTGAGGAGAGACTGGCTTCATCACTTCTTCTTTTCATAAGAAGCATTAATGTGTTGAAAACTCCAAATTGTTTGCATAGTCAACTTACACACAGCTCTGACACAATCACACACACTTATTCCACCAGGGGTCTTTTCACAGTCCCAAAATCCATAACAAATTCAATAAATTCTACAGTATTATATAGAGCCATTGTTGCATTAAACCCCCATCACATATTACTCAAATGAACTGCCAAACCTGTTTCAAAAAACAAATAAAGCAACACCTCACAGCATAACGCCTCTCCCCTATTAGACCTAGATAGCTTGTGTGTGTTTTGATATATAGGCTACGTGTGCCATTTTTAAATGTATGTAGTTCTGTCCTTGAGCTGTTCTTGTCTATTAATGTTCTATATTATGTCATGTTTCTTGTTCTGTGTAGACCCCAGGAAGAGTAGCTGTGGCATTCGCAACAGCTAATGGGGATCCTAATAAAATACCAAATACACACACGCACAAGCACACACTCTCTCTACCCTACTCTCTTTCCCCTAAAAACGCATTAAACCACATTTCATCTCATTTAATTTAACAATAATCTCCTCCTCTTCTCCCTTGAGATTCAGGCTTTCATTTAAAAGAGCCATAAAGGCCAACCGCTTGTCTTCTGCCTCAATTTAAAATCTATGTATTGGTCGTGTTCAGGGTGTAAATAAATACTAAATGGCATTATTGCTCAGTGAGGCTTCCACTGCTCCGAGTTACAGTGGGCGGGAGGGTATCTGTGTGGGAAAGAAAGGGGATGAACTGTGGCATTAATTTAGTCTGCGTCCAAAATGGCTCCTTATTTACTATATAGTGCACTACTTTTGACCAAAGCCCTATGACCCTGTTCAAAAGTAGTGCACTATATATAGTGCCATATAGAACACATCCTTAGAGTGAAACATGTTTATTGATCTGGATGACATGTCTCAGTGCTGAGGATTGGTGGTTGTTCATCTCAGAGAGAAGGAGGGAGGAAGGGAGGTACAGAAAAATGGAAGGGAGAGAGTGAGGGAACGACGGCGCGGGGGAGCGAGGGCCATACTGTATAAGGGAGAGAGACCCATACTGTTGAACTGAACTGAAGACAAATCCCTAAAGACATTACATAGGTGATTGTTTTGTTGACCATAGCAGCATTTCTATTTTTCAATTATTGAGATGATTAAAGATTTACATCATATAAGATTTACGTCATATAAGATTTACATCATATAAGATTTAAATCATAKAAGATTTACATCATATAAGATTTACATCATAAAAAGTACAACATAAATAACATAATTGTCTGTGATTCATGTTAACAGCTTTGTCTTTAGCCATTGTAAGACTTTCGGTTACAGATATTGAAAAAAAAAATATATGTACAACGGTAAAGGTAATGTAAAAAGACATTGCAACCGCAGGTAGTCTCTTCACAAGACTACCCTACAGCTACGATGAACACACAAACAGTAGATGGACCATTCATTTTTAATACAGCATCATTAGATACCAATTTATAGCCTATTGTGACTATTTCATCTCTTTGGATACAACGCAGGTGAAAGAAAGAATGTTAGAACTATTTTGGAGATGATCAACTAAGTGCTTGGTGAACCACGTTAAGGCGCTTACAGACAGGACGCGGTGAACCGCGTTAAGGCGCTTACAGACAGGACTTGGTGAACCACGTTAAGGCACTTACAGACAGGACTTGGTGAACCACGTTAAGGCGCTTACAGACAGGACGCGGTGAACCACGTTAAGGTGCTTACAGACAGGACTTGGTGAACCACGTTAAGGCRCTTACAGACAGGACGCGGTGAATCAGGTTAAGGTGCTTACAGACAGGACTTGGTGAACCACGTTAAGGCGCTTACAGACGGACTTGTGAACGCACGTTAAGGCACTTACAGACAGGACGCGGTGAATCCAGTGTTAAGGTGCTTACAGACAGGACTTGGTGAACCACGTTAAGGCGCTTAACAGACAGGGACGCTTGGTGAACCAACGTTAAGGCGCTTTACAGACAGGAACGCGGTGACCGGTTAGTGCTTACAGACAGGACGGCGGTGAACGCGTTAAGGCGCTTACAGACAGGATTGGTGAACCACGTAAGGCGCTTACAGACAGGACTGGTGAACCACGTTAAGGGCGCTTACAGACAGGACGTGGTGAACCGCGTTAAGGCGCTTACAGACAGGACGTGGTGAACCACGTTAAGGTGCTCAAGACAGGACGCGGTGAACCGCGTTAAGGCGCTTACAGACAGGACGTGGTGAACCAGTTAAGGTGCTCAGAGACAAGACGCGGTGAACCGCGTTAAGGCACTTACAGACAGGACGCGGTAAACCGCGTTAAGGCACTCACAGACAGAACGTGGTGAACCACGTTAAGCGTCACAGACAGGGCATGGTAAACTGCGTAAGGCGATTACAGACAGGTCGCAGTGAACTGCATTAAGGTGCTTACAGACAGGACGTGGTGGACCGCGTTAAGGTGCTCACAGACAGGACGTGGTGAACCGCGTATGGCACTTACAGACAGGACGTCGTGAACCACGTTAAGCGCTTACAGACTGACTTGTGAAACCGCGTTAAGGTGCTCACAGACAGACGCGGTGAACCGCGTTAAGGTGCTTACAGACAGGACTTGGTGAACCACGTTAAAGGTGCTTACAGACTGGACTTGGTGAACCACGTTAAGGCGTTACAAGACAGGACTTGGTGACCGCGTTAAGGTCGCTACAGACTGGACTGTGGTGAACCACGTTAAGGCGCTTACAGACAGGACTTGGTGAACCGCGTTAAGGTGCTTACAGACTGGACTTGGTGAACCACGTTAAGGCGCTTACAGACAGGACTTGGTGAACCCGTGTTAAGGTGCTTACAGACAGGACTTGGTGAACCCCGTTAAGGCGCTTACAGACAGGACGTGGTGAACCGCGTTAAGGTGCTACAGACAGGACGTGGTGAACCGCGTTATGGCGCTTACAGACAGGACGTGGTGAACCGCGTTATGGCGCTTACAGACAGGACGTTGGTGAACACGTTAAGGCGCTTACAGACAGGACGCGGTGAACCACGTTAAGGTGCTTACAGACAGGACGGTGAACCGTTAAGGCGCTTACAGACAGGACTTGGTGAACCACGTTAAGGTGCTTACAGACTGGACGTGTGAACCAGCGTTAAGGCGCTTACAGAAGGACTTGGTGAACCGCGTTAAGGTGCTTACAGACAGGACGTGGTGAACCGCGTTAAGGCGCTTACAGACAGGACTTGGTGAACCGCGTTAAGGTGCTTACAGACTGGAATGGTGAACCGCGTTAAGGCGCTTACAGACAGGACGTGGTGAACCGCGTTAAGGCGCTTACAGACAGGACGTGGTGAAACCGCGTTAAAGGTGCTTACAGACAGGACGTGGTGAACCGCGATAAGGCGCTTACAGACAGGACGCGTGAACCACGTTAAGGCGCTTACAGACAGGACTTGGTGAACCACGTTAAGGAGCTTACAGACAGGACTGTGGTGAACCGCGTTAAGGCGCTTACAGACAGGACGCGTGAACCGCGTTAAGGCGCTTACAGACAGGCTTGGTGAACCGCGTTAAGGCGCTTACAGACAGGATTGGTGAACCGCGTTAAGGTGCTTACAGACAGGACGTTGTGAACCACGTTAAGGCGCTCACAGACAGGATGCGGGTGAACCGCGTTAAGGCGCTTACAGACAGGACGCGGTGAACCACGTTAAGGCGCTTACAGACAGGACTGGTGAACCACGTTAAGGCGCTTACAGACTGGACGTGGTGAACCGCGTTAAGGCGCTTACAGACAGGACTTGGTGAACGCGTTAAGGTGCTTACAGACAGGACGTGGTGAACCGCGTTAAGGCGCTTACAGACAGGACTTGGTGAACCGCGTTAAGGTGCTTACAAACTGGACTTGGTGAACCGCGTTAAGGCGCTTACAGACAGGACGTGGTGAACCACGTTAAGGCGTTTTACAGACAGGACGTTGGTGAATCCGCGTTAAGGTGCTTACAGACAGGACGTGGTGAACCACGTTAAGGCGCTTACAGACAGGACTTGGTGAACCACGTTAAGGCGCTTACAGACAGGACGTGGTGAACCACGTTAAGGTGCTTACAGACAGGACGTGGTGAGCGGGCGAAGGTCTTATAGAGTCCAGATTTGCAATCTGTGCGGTTCGTGGTGCCAGCTCCTGTGAACGGCGCTGAAGTCTTGAGCGGTCACCGCGCATGGTTGACCAATGAGTATTGTTCATCTTGTCAACCAATAAAACAATATTTTAATGACAACATTCAGGCTGACAACAACCGGAAGCGCCGGTCTCTACACACGGCAGGCGGATTTTCTTGTAGTTCAATTGCCATTTACCGCAGCCTGTCTGTAAGCGCCTTTAAAGCTGTCAAATCCACAAGCTGCTCCTCGCATTAAGATCAATCCTATGAAGCCTTGTTTACAAGTTGGAACACTGGAATATGAGATATAATCTACACCTCGATTAGGATGATTGAAATCCTCAGTATTTTGCTTAATGATTTTAAATTTGAGCGTCATCAATTCTATATATATATAATAGTCGTTAACAAGCATGTCTATGTCCAATCCTAGACAAAGAGATGTCTTTCCTCATCCAAACCATAGACAGCCTGCGCTGTGCCAGTGAGCCTGGCAGAGCCTGGCAGGAGAGGTGGAATATCCATTATCCTTCTCTTCTACAACTGAAATTATATGTTTGGTGTTTTTCTCTTTTGTTGTTCTTTTGTTGTTGTGGGATGCCACCGCCGTGCTCTCTCTCTCTCTCTCTCTCTCTCTCTCTCTCTCTCTGCCTTTCTCGCTGGTGTCTTGGTTAATCTGTATTCCCTTTTTGTCAAACCCAATCCTTTGTTCAAAGCAGCACCTGCAGACGCTATATCCTACTCTCTCCCTCTATACTCCTCTCTCCAGCTTCATCAGACAAATTCATTGGTTGCACATTTGTTTGGGCAGCTTTATTCCACAATAATACCAGTCAACAACTGAACTCAGAAGACACATATTTCTGTCGCTTGCCAATGTCATTTCGACTTCAACATTTTTAACAGCATTGTGTTACAGGCTGCAGTATATGCTGTATTCGTAATGTAGTGGGGTCACCAAAACCAACCACTATTGACCAATCAAACGATACCAAGTTTACAGTCACCTGATCACCCGGGCCCGAATGTCACAGGGTGTCACGGCATCTAAAGTCTTGTATGGGGGATGAGAGCAATGTAAATAAGACAGAATTCTTGAGGGGACAATAAAACCCTTTGCATAGAGTAATTTAGAGTTCCCCCTGAACAGATACAAGTTACCACAGAGGTCATATATATAGGTCTATATAGAGGCCTTCAGAGTTCTAGATAGATACCAAACATGGCTGCAGTCGTTTTCCTCTATCACACATGTCATTAATCAGTTGTCTGTATACTGTGAGAGAAAGAGAGAGCAGGACCCCAGACTTCAACAAAGAAATTAGAAATACAGACATTGTCATCCTACAAGAAACATGGTGTAGAGGARATGGACCCACTGGTTGCCCTCTAGGTTACAGAGAGCTGGTAGTCCCATCCACCAAACTACCTGGTGTGAAAAAGGGAAGATACTCAGAGGGTATGCTAATTTGCTATAGAGCAGACCTAACTCACTCTATTCAAATAATCAAACAGGAACATTTTACATCTGGCTAGAAAWGAATAAGGAAATTATCCCAACAGAGAAAAATGTTGTCATTTATCCCCCCAGTAGAATCCCAATACTTTAATGATGACAGCGTCGCCATCCTAGAGGGGGGGATCAACCATTTCCAGGCCCTGGGACATTGTAACGCTCGTCTGATGAAGAAGGAGTGGACCAAAGCCCAGCGTGGTACATGTTCATGATATTTATTTAAAACTGAACACTATAACAAATATAACAAAGCGAGAAATGAACAGTTCTGTAAGGTATCTAAAACTATACAGAAAACAACTACCCACAAACACAGGTGGGAAAAAAGGCTACCTAAGTATGGTTCCCAATCAGAGACAACGAAAGACAGCTGCCTCTGATTGAGAACCACACCCGGCCAAACACAAAGAAATAGAAAACATAGAAATAAAGAAACTAGAATGCCCACCCTGTGGGTGACAGACATGTACTAGTTTGTGGCGACCTAAATACCAGAACTAGACAAGAACCTGACACTCTCAGAACACATGGGGACAACATATACCTGGAGGTGACAGTATTCCATCCCAAATATGCCCCCTTAGACACAACTATGACAAAACATCYAACAAAACGGGTCACAACCTGGGGCGGCAGGTAGCCTAGTGGTGTTAGACTAGTGTTAGACTACTAACAGTGTTAGACTACTAACAGAAAGCGGCAAGATTGAATCCATGAGCTGACAAGGTAAAAATATGTTGTTCTGCCCCTGAACAAGGCAGCTAACCCACTGTTACTAGGCATTGAACATAAGAATCTGTTCWTAACTGAATTGCCTAGTTAAATAAAGGTCAAATAAATAAAAGTAAACAACTACTGCAGCTCTTTCACACAGTGGGTCTGTACGTAGTAAGTCAGGCTTCAAGGAGTAATACTGTTGAACCGAAAATTGGAAAACACTGAACAAACACCAACACAAGTTATCTATCCAAAACGGAGATGTTTGTATAAACCACTAATCAAATTTTTTTGACTGTAAAACAAAGAACAAAAACAAAAAACTATACATGATCAATACAAATATGATAAACTACTAAAGCCTACCAGAACCAACTGGATTCTCCAATTACGTTGAATGAACTACAGGACAAAATACAAAACGTCCAACCCAAAAAGACCTGTGGTGTCGATAGTATCTTAAGTAAAATGATAAAATATACAGTTGAAGTCGGAAGTTTACATACACCTTAGCCAAATACATTTAAACTCAGTTTTTCACAATTCCTGACATTTAATCCTATTAAACATTCTCTGTCTTATGTCAGTTAGGATCACCACTTTATTTTATGAATGTGAAATTTCAGAATAATAGTAGAGAGAATGATTTATTTCAGCTTTTATTTCTTTCATCACATTCCCAGGGGGTCAGAAGTTTACATACACTCAATTAGTATATGGTAGCATTACCTTTAAATTGTCTTAGGTCAAACATTTCGGGCAGCCTTCCACAAGTTTCCCACAATAAGTTGGGTGAATTTTGGCCTATTCCTCATGACAGAGTTGTTGTAACCGAGTCAGGTTTGTAGGCCTCCTTGCTCGCACACGCTTTTTCAGTTATGCCCACAACTTTTCTATGGGATTGAGGTCAGGGCTTTGTGATGGCCACTCCAATACCTTGACTATGTTGTCCTTAAGCCATTTTGCCCCAACTTTGGGAGTATGCTTGGGGTCATTGTCCATTTGGAAGACACATTTGCGACCAAACATTAACTTCCTGACTAATGCCTTGAGATGTTGCTTCAACATATCCACATAATTTTGCTCCCTCGCGATGCCATCTATTTTGTGACGTGCACCAGTCCCTCCTGCAGCAAAGCACCCCCATAACATTATGCTGCYACCCCCGTGCTTCACGGTTGGGATGGTGTTCTTTGGCTTGCAAGCCTCCCCCTTTCTSCTCCAAACATAACGATGGTCATTATGACCAAACAGTTCCATTTTTGTTTCATCGGACCAGAGGACATTTCTCCAAAAAGTATGACCTTTGTCCCCATGTGCAGTTGCAAARMATAGTCTGGCTTTTTTATGGCGGGTTTGGAGGAGTGTCTTCTTCCTTGCTGAGCAGCCTTTCGGGTTATGTCGATATAGAACTCGTTTTACTGTGGATTTAGATACTTTTGTACCTATTTCCTCCAGCATCTTCACAAGGTCCTTTGCTGTTGTTCTTGGATTGATTTACACTTTTCGCACCAAAATACTTTTATCTCTAGGAGACAGAATGCGCYTCCTTCCTGAGCTGTATAATTGCTGCGTGGTCCCATGGTGTTTATACTTGCGTACTATTGTTTGTACAGATGAACGTGGTACCTTCAGGCGTTTGGGAATTGCTCCCAAGGATGAACCAGACTTGAGGAGATCTACAATTCTTTTCTGAGGTCTTGGCTGATTTCTTTTGATTTGTACATGATGTCAAGCAAAGAGGAATTGATTTTGAAGGTAGGCCTTGAAATACATCCACAGGTACACCTCCAATTGACTCAAATAATGTCAATTAGCCTATCAGAAGCTTCTAAATCCATGATATCATTTTCTGGAGTTTTCCAAGCTGTTTAAAGGCACAGTCAACTTAGTGTATGTAATCTTCTGACYCACTGGAATTGTGATACAGTGAATTATAAGTGAAATAATCTGTCTGTAAACAATTGTTGGAAAAATTACTTGTGTCATGCACAAAGTAGATGTCCTAACCGACTTGCCAAAACTATGGTTTGTTTACAAGAAATGTGTGGAGTGGTTGAAAAACGAGCTTTAATGACTCCAACCTAAGTGTTTGTAAACTTCCGACTTCAACTGTACCTACCACGAATTTCAAAAGGCTATACTTGAACTCTTTAACGTCATCGTCAGCTCTGGCATATTCCCTAATATTTGGATCAGAAAATATCCATATGCACAAAAAGCTGATTTCTCTCAAATTCTGTGCACAAATTAGTTTACACCCCTGTTATTGAACATTTCTCYTTTGCCAATATAATCCATCCACTTGACAGGTGTGGCATATCAAGAAGCTGATTAAACAGCATGATCATTACACAGGTGCACCTTGTGCTATGAACACTAAAAGGCCATTTTAAAATGTGCGGTTTGTCACACAACACAATGCATCTAATCGCCGTCTGTGATCAGGCCAACCACTGTTGTGTCGTCAGAAAACGTAATAATGTTGTTGGAAACATGCACAGCCACAGAGTTGTGTGTGAACAGGCAGTATGGAATGGGACTAAGCACGGACCCCTGAGTGTCCCCCTTGTTGAGGGTCAGCGTGGCGGATGTGTTGTTGCCTACCCTCACCACCTAGGGGCAGCCTGTCAGGAAGTCTAGGATCCAGTTGCAGAGSTARGTGTTCTGTCCCAGGGTCTTAAACAAAGTGATGAGCTTGGAAGGCACTATGGTGTTGAACGCTGAGCTGTACCCAGTGAACAGCATTCTCACATAGGTGTTCCTTTTGTCCAGATGGGAAAGGGCAGTGTGGAGTGCAAAAGAGATTATATCATATGTGGATCTGTTGGGGTGGTATGTGAATTGGAGTGGATCCAGGATGTCTGGAATGATAGTGTTGATGTGAGCCATGACCAGCCTTTCAAAGCATTTCATGGCTACAGATGTGAGTGCTACCCCCCGATAGTCATTTATACAGGATGTCTTGGAGTTATTGGGCACAGGGACTATGGTGGTCTGCTTGAAACATGTAGGTTTTACCAACTGGTCAGGGAGAGGTTGAAAATGTCAGTGAAAACACCAGCCAGCTGGTTAGCGCATGCTCCGAGTACGCATCCTGATAATCCATCTGAATGTTAACATGGTTAAAGGTCTTACATACATCAGCTACAGAAAGCAAGAGCACACAGTCATCCATAACTGCTGGTGCTTTCATGCATGGTTCAGTGTTGCTTGCCTCAAATCAAGCACAGAAGTCATTTAACTCATCTGGTAGGCTCGCGTCACTGGGCAGCTCGCTGGCTGGGGTTCCCTTTGGAATCTGTGATCATCAAAGCCTGTATTGAGTCCAGTATAAGTGTCCGGATTAGTGTCCCGGTCTTTGAAAGTGGCAGCTCTAGCCTTTAGCTCAGWGCTGACGTTGCCTGCAATCCATGATTTTCGGTTGGGATATGTCCTTACGGTCACTGTGTGGACAATGTCGACGATGCACTTATTAAACCAGTTAAATGTAACTAAATGTAATCAAAAATGTATTCTACATAATCCCCAAAAGTAATGATTTATCATGAGAGCGCCATAAACAATAACTAGCCCTTGTATGGTGTTCGGGTCTGTGGGACCCATTTTCAATGTTTATTAAAATAAAAATGATACAATTAAATATTATTTAAACCTGAGACTCATTGGCCTTGTCTCATTTTCTGTGAAGAGTATGTAAAATAATACATTTTATTGGATAGGGGGCAGCATTTTCACGTTTAGATGAAAAGCATACCCAAATTCAACTGCCAGCTACTCATCCCCAGAAGATGAGATATGCATATTATTAGTGGATTTGGATAGAAAACACTCTGAAGTTTCTAAAACTATTTGAATCATGTCTGTGAGTATAACATAACTTATTTAGCAGGCGAAACCCCGAGGACAAACCATTCAGATTTTTTTTTTTTAGGTCACTATCTTTTCAATAAAATTTCATTGGGAATCCAGATTTCTAATTGACCTTCTTGCAGTTCCTACCGCTTCCACTGGATGTCAACAGTCTTTAGAAATTGGTTGAGGTTTTTTCCTTTGTGTAATGAAGAAGTACGGCCATCTTGAACGAGGGTCACTTAAAGTGTCCTGTTTGTTAGAGGCGCATGACCAGAAAGCTAGCTACAGTTTGTTTTAATCCTGTATTGAACACAGATCATCCCGTCTTCAATTTTATCTATTATTTACGTTAAAAAATACCTAAAGTTGTATTACAAAAGTAGTTTGAAATGTTTTGGCAAAGTTTACAGGTAACTTTTGAGATATTTTGTAGTAACGTTGCACAAGTGTGAACCAGTGTTTTTCTGGATCAAACGCGCCAAATAAATGGACATTTTGGATATATATTGACGGAATTAATCGAACAAAAGGACCATTTGTGATGTTTATGGGACATATTGGAGTACCAACAACAGAAGCTCGTCAAATGTAAGGCATGAATTATATTTTTATTTCTGCGTTTTGTGTCGCGCCTGCAGGGTTGAAATAGGCTTCTCTCTCTTTGTTTACTCTGTTGCTATCCTCAGATAATAGCATCGTTTGCTTTCGCCGAAAAGCCTATTTGAGGTCTGACATGTTGGCTGGATTCACAACCAGTGTAGCTTTAATTTGTTATCTTTCATGTGTGATTTAATGAAAGTTAGATTTTTATAGTAATTTATTTGAATTTGGCGCGAAAAAGTAGCGTCCCAMCTAAACTCAGATTTTTGGATATAAATATGAACTGTACCGAACAAAACATACATGTATTGTGTAACAAGAAGTCCTATGAGTGTCATCTGATGAAGATCATCAAAGGTTAGTGATTAATTTTATCTCTATTTCTGCTTTTTGTTACTCCTCTCTTTGGCTGGAAAAATGGCTGTGTTTTTCTGTGACTTGGCTCTGACCTAACATAATCGTCTGGTGTGCTTTCGTCGTAAAGCCTAATTGAATTCTGACATGTTGGCTGGATTCACAACAAGTGTAGCCTTAATTTGCTATCTTTCATGTGTGATTTCATGAAAGTTTGATTTTTATAGTAGTTTATTTGAATTTGGCGCTCTGCATTTTTACTGGCTTTTGGCCAAGTGGGACGTTAGTGTCCCACATATCCCAGAGAAGTTAAACTTGGCTTTCGAAGACCTTAGAAAGGCAGGGTAGGATAGATATAGTTCTGTAGCAGTTTGTGTCTAGAGTGTCTCCCCATTTGAAGAGGGAGATGACCGCGGCAGCTTTCCAATCTTTGGGGATCTCAGATGATACGAAAGAGAGGTTGAACAGGCTAGGAATAGTGGTTGCAACAATTTTGGCGGATAATTTTAGTAAGAGAGGGTCCAGATTGTCTTGCCCAGCTGATTTGTAGATGTCCAGATTTTGTAGCTCTTTCAGAACATCAGCTATCTGGATTTGGGTGAAGGAGAAATGGGGGAGGCTTGGGCAAGTTGCTGTGGAGGGTGCAGGGCTGTTGACCGGGGAAGGGGTAGCCAGGTGGAAAGCATGGCCAGCCGTAGAAAAATGCTTATTGAAATTCTCAATTATCACGGATTTATTGGTGGTGACAGTGTTTCCTAGCCTCAGAGCAGTAGGCAGCTGGGAGGAGGTGCTCTTATTCTCCATGGACTTTACAGTGTCCCAGAACTTTTTGGATTTTGTGCTACAGGATGCAAATTTATGTTTGATAAAGCTAGCCTTTGCTTTCCTAACTGCCTGTGTATATTGGTTTCAAATCAAATCAAGTTTATTTTATATAGCCCTTCGTACATCAGCTAATATCTCGAAGTGCTGTACAGAAACCCAGCCTAAAACCCCAAACAGGAAGCAATGCAGGTGTAGAAGCACATTGGCTAGGAAAAAATCCCTAAAAAGGCCAAAACCTAGGAAGAAACCTAGAGAGGAACCAGGCTATGAGGGGTGGCCAGTCCTCTTCTGGCTGTGCCGGGTGGAGATTATAACAGAACATGGCCAAGATGTTCAAATGTTCATAAATGACCAGCATGGTCAAATAATAATGATCACAGTAGTTATCGAGGGTGTAGCAAGTCAGCACCTCAGGAGTAAATGTCAGTTGGCTTTTCATAGCCGATCATTAAGAGTATCTCTACCGCTCCTGCGGTCTCTAGAGAGTTGAAAACAGCAGGTCTGGGACAGGTAGCACGTCCGGTGGACGTGTTCCTAACTTCCCTGTAAAGTTGCATATCGCAGGGGCTATTCGATGTTATAGCAGTACGCCAGAGGATGTTTTTGTGCTGGTCAAGGGCTGTCAGGTCTGGAGGGAACCAAGGTCTATATCTGTTCCTGGTTCAACATTTTTATTATGGGGCATGCTTACTTAAGATGGTGAGGAAAACTCTTTTAGAGAATAACCAGTTTTCCTCTACTGACAGAATGAGGTCAATATCTTTCCAGGATTCCCGGGCCAGGTCGATTGGAAAGGCCTGCTCGCTGAAGTGTTTCAGGGAGCGTTTGACAGTGATGAGGGGTGGTTGTTTGACTGCAGACCCATTACGGATGCAGGCAATGAGGCAGTGATCATTGAGATCCTGGTTGAAGACAGCAGAGGTGTATTTGGAGKGCAGGTTGTTTAGGATGATATCTATGAGGGTGCCCATGTTTACGGATTTGGGGTTGTACCTGGTAGGTTCCATGATCATTTGTGTGAGATTGAGGGCATCAAGATTAGATTGTAGGATGGCCGGGGTGTTAAGCATGTCCCAGTTTAGGTCACCTAACAGCACGAGCTCTGAAGATAGATGGGGGGCAATCAATTCACATATTGTGTCCAGGGCACAGCTAGGGGCTGAAGGGGGTCTATAGCAAGCAGCAACGGTGAGAGACTTGTTTCTGGAAAGGTGGATTTTTAGTAGAAGTAGAAGCTCAAATTGTTTGGGCACAGACCTGGATAGTAAGACAGAACTCTGCAGTAGATTGCAACTCCGCCCCCTTTGGCAGTTCTATCTTGTCGGGAAATGTTTTAGATAGGGATGGAAATGTCAGGGTTTTTGGTGGCATTCCTAAGCCAGGATTCAGACACGGCTAGGACATCTGGTTTGGCAGAGTGCTAAGGCAGTGAATAAAACAAACTTAGGGGGTAGGCTTCTAATGTTAACATGCATGAAACCAAGGCTTTTACGGTTACAGAAGTCAACAAATGAGAGCGCCTGGGGATTGGGAGTGGAGCTAGGCACTGCAGGGCCTGGGTTAACCTTTACATCACCAGAGGAACAGAGGAGGAGTAGGATAAGGGTACAGCTAAAGGCTAAGAAAACTGGTTGTTCGGAACAGAGAGTTAAAGGAGCAGGTTTCTGGACATGGTAGAATACATGCAAGGCATAATGTACAGACAAAAGGTATGGTAGGATGTGAAAACAGTGGAGGTAATCCTATGCATTGAGTAATGATGAGAGAGATATTGTCTCTATAAACATAATTTTAACCAGGTGATTTCACCGCATGTGTGGGAGGTGGAACTAAAGGGTTTACTAAGGCTTAGAGGCTAGAGGCTCTACAGTGAAATAAGGCAATAAGTAAATATGAACATATTAAAATTCAATGGTCTTCTTGCCCAAGGAATTAGCCACCCCGCAATGCTGCTAATGTGATAAGGATGCAACCAGGGCAGATGCGGATGGAGGTTACTCATATGCAGGACATAAAGTCTTCTTTTGAACTGTTCATCCCAGACACCATCCAGAAAAACATGCTGGACTGGACATATTTGGAGAGAAGGCTTGTTTTTGGATAGAGATGGTGGGAGATGGACCAAACTCATTTACATGCATACTTTGGGGTTCTTATCCTTGCTGGTGTTTTCAGATCCCAGTGGGTTGCAGAAACTGGCAGATAAATTTTCCGTGCAACAATGTCTCTGGAAAACTTTTTACATGATCATCCGCTACGATAACCGAGACACCAGACCAGCTCAGCGGTAGAGAGACAAAGTAGCTGTAATCAGGTCAGTGTGGGACAAGTGGGTGGACCGCCTTCCCCTGTTTTACAACCTTGTGTCCAACATTACTGTTGATGAGCACCTTATGCCATTTAGGGGACGCTGCCCCTTCAGGCACTACATACCGTCTAAACCTGCAAAATATGCAATCAAGATCTGAGCTGCCTGTGATGCTGCTTCATCATGTGAGTGGAACTTGCAAATGTTTACGGGGAAGCCAGATGGAGGAGACCCTGAGAAGAACCAAGGGATGCCGGTTGTCCTGGACGTGACACAAGGACTCCGTGTCCACAACATCACATGAGGTACCTTTTTTACTTCGCACAAGCTGAGACAGGAGCTCCTCAASAGGAAGCTGACAATGGTAGGAGCAGTACGAAAAAACAAGCCAGAGCTCCCACCTCAGCTATTGAATATAGGGAACAGGCCTGTCAATTTCTCTAAGTTTGTGTTCACGGCCGACACGTCCCTAGTGTCCTACCTGCCAAAGAAAGACAAAACTATGGTATGCTGCATAGGGATGGGAAAATCTGTGGCCAGGAACATTAAAAACCAGAAATCATAATGGATTACAATGCCACAAAGGGAGGTGGTGGACAATTTTGACAAGCTGGTGACTGGCTACATCTGCAAAAGAATAACCCTACGCTGGCCACTTGTGATTTTCTTCAACATCTCGGCGTACAACATGTTTGTCATCTGGATGGTGTTGAACCCAGATTGGAACAGAGGGAAGYTCCAGAGGAGACGGCTCTTTCTCAAGGATCTGGGCAAGGCATTGGTAAGACCTCAAATCCAGAGGAGGCAACATATCCCAAGGACCCCAGTTTCTGCAGCCATCGTGAGGAGGATTAAGGAGGAGGATGCTGGTGCACCATCCGCCCGACACACAGAACCAACAACTCCAATACCGGAAGTAAGTGTGAGTGATGTTGTTGCATGTGTGTTTGTCGGATTCTCMTACCTTGGCCTGTGTAACTATATATGTGAGTGAKTGAGTGAGATAGTAAAGTTCCCGAAAAAGAAGAAGCACTGCAATGTCTGAGTACCCAAGAGGGACAAGAAGACACAGTACGCATGCATCAAATGCAAGAAGTACATTTGCAACACACACATACAGTAAAACTCTGTACCTCATGTGGTGTGTAGACCGACCTTMATTTGTGTTCAATGGGGCATATTTATCATTTCCATAAAATACTGAATGTAAAATTTGTCCTTCCAATTTGTTCAGTTCAAAGCAATAAACATCTATAGTGATGAAAACCTTGTTTCATTTATATTTGTTCAAGATAAACATGATGTATTCCACCCATGTCTTGATTATAATCGATTTTTGAAAACAAAAATCTCATTTTATTTAAAAAACGAATAGCGCTTTTATTGATAAATGTGATCTAGCAGAGGTAAATGGCAAATATGAACCTTGTATGCTGTCTATATTGYGTTTTATTGTGTAAATTGTTATGGCTGTATTGTTAAAAAAAACAATAATGTTGTAGGTCCATCAGATCCGCAAACATTGGGTGAATAACAAAAACATGAACATGCTGCATACTCCAAGGAAAGGTTAAAATCTCACATTTCTGTTAAAAACAGAAGGCAAGCATCCAGGAGTCGCCTCTTCACTGTTGACGTTGAGACTGGTGTTTTGCAGGTACCATTTAATGAAGCTGCCAGTTGAGGACCTGTTAGGCGTCTGTTTCTCAAACTACACACTCTAATGTACTTGTCCTCTTGCTCAGTTGTGCACCGGGGCCTCCCACTCCTCTTTCTATTCTGGTTAGAGACAGTTTGCACTGTTCTGTGAAGAGGGTAGTACACAGCGTTGTACAATATCTTCAGTTTCTTGGCAAATTCTCGCATGGAATAGCCTTCATTTCTCAGAAAAAGAATAGAGTAACAAGTTTCAGAAGAAAGTCCTTTGTTTCTGGCAATTTTGAGCCTGTAAACGAACCCACAAATGCTGATGCTCCAGATATTCAACTAGTTTAAAGAAGGCCAGTTTTATTGCTTCTTTAATCAGAACAACAGTTTTCAGCTGTACTAACATAATTGCAAAAGGGTTTTCTAATGATCAATTAGCCTTTAAAAATGATAAACTTAGATTAGCTAACACAACGTGCCATTGGAACACATGAGTGATGGTTGCTGATAATGGGCCTCTGTACGCCTATGTAGATATTCCAATAAAAATCATCCGTTTCCAGCTGCAATAGTCATTTACAACATTAACAATGTCTACACTGTATCTCTGATTTCTGTATTTCTGATTTCACCCAATGGATATGGGAGTTTATCAAAATTGAATTTGTTTTCGAATTATTTTAGGGTCTGTGTAATCTGAGGGAAATATATGTCTCTAATATGGTCATACATTGGGCAGGAGGTTAGGAAGTGCAGCTCAGTTTCCACCTCATTTTGTGGGCAGTGTGCACATAGCCTGTCTTMTCATGAGAGCCAGGTCTGCTGATGGCAACCTCTCTCTATAGCAAGGCTATGCTCACTGAGTCTGTACATAGTCAAGGATTTTATTAATTTTGTGTCAGTCACAGTGGTCAGGTATTCTGCCACTGTGTACTCTCTGTTTAGGGCCAAATAGCATTCTAGTTTGCTCAGTTTTTTTGTTAATTCTTTCCAATGGGTCACGTAATTCTATTTTTGTCTCCCCATGATTTGGTTGAGTGTAATTGTGTTGCTGTCCATGGACTCTGTTTGTAAACAGAGCCCCAGGTGTAACGGTTCTCGTAGGCTGAAGGAAGAGTGGACCAAGGTGCAGCGTTTAAAATGTTCATGATTTAATAAAAAWWAAAAAAATCGAACAAAAACAACAAACAGGAGAACGAAAGCGAAACAGTTCTGTCTGGTGCAGACACAAAAACAGAAAACAACTACCCACAAAACACAGGTGGGAAAAGGCTACCTAAGTATGGTTCTCAATCAGAGACAACAATAGACAGCTGCCTCTGATTGAGAACCACACCTGGCCAAACACACAGAAAAGAAAACATAGAACACAAAACAGAATGCCCACCCCAACTCACCAGGACCAGCTTGCTTAGGGGACTCTTCTCCAGGTTAATCTCTCTGTAAATGATGTCTTTGTTTTGGAAGTTTTGGGAATTGCTTCCTTTTAGGTGGTCTAGAATTTAACGGTTCTTATCTTGATTTTGATAATTAGCAGGTATTGGCCTAAGTCTGCTCTGCATGCATTATTTGGTGTTTTAAGTTGTACATAGAGTATATTTTAATTAGATGTTTGTCTCATTTTGTGAAATCTTAGTTGGTGAGCAGACCTCCGACCTGGGCAAGTATCTCACACAGTATCCAGAGGACTGATTATTGAAAGGTGTGATAGAATGATATACAGCAACAATTTTTTAATGAATTTGTGAATCGTTCATATTACAATGATTTTAAGTCTATTTGCCTTTGATAGACAAGTCACAGACATTTCTTGGCCTTCCTACTACTGCAACTCAACTATAGTCTCCTGCATATTGTTAAATCATCTTTATGCTTTAATATTAATTGCATAGTCTTTATGAAGGTCTAATGTGAGGTACAGTGCATTTAGAAAGTTTTCAGACCACTTTACTTTTTCCACATTTTGTTACATTACAGCCTTATTCTAAAATTGATTAAATTGTATTTGTTTCATCAATCTACACACAATACCCCATAAAGACAAAATAAAAAACAGGTTTTTAGAAATGATTGCTAATTTGGCAGAGATTACAGGCTCAAGTCTTATTGGGTATGATGCTACAAGCTTGGCACACCTGTATTTGTGGAGTTTCTCCCATTCTTCTCTGCAGATCCTCTCACTCTGTCAGGATGGATGGAAAGCGTTGCTGCACAGCTATTTTCAGGTCTCTCCAGAGATGTTCGATCGGGTTCAAGTCCGGGCTCTGGCTGGGCCACTCAAGGACATTCAGAGTCTTGTCCCAAAGCCTTTCCTGCGTTATCTTGGCTGTGTGCTTAGGGTCATTGTCCTGTTGGAAGGTGAACCTTTCTCCCCAGTCGGAGRTCCTGAGTGCTCTGGAGCAGGTTTTCATCAAGGATCTATCTGTACTTTGCTCCGTTCATCTTTCCCTCAACCCTGACTAGTCTCCTAGTCTCTGCTGCTGAAAAACCTCCCCAAAGTATGATGTTCCCACCACCATGCTTCAGCATAGGGATGGTGCCAGGTTTCCTCCAGACGTGACATTTGGCATTCAGGCCAAAGAGTTCAATCTTGGTTTCATCAGATCCGCTAACTCCTAGTGGGCTGTCATGTGCCTTTTACTGTAGATCGGCTTCTGTCTGGCCACTCTAACATAAAGGCCTGATTGGTGGAGTGCTGCAGAGATGGATGTCCTTCTGAAAGTTTCTCCCATCTCCATGGAGGAACTCTAGAGCTTTGTCAGAGTGACCTTCGGGTTCTTAGTCACCTCCCTGATCAAGGCCCTTCTCCCCCGATTGCTCAGTTTGGCCGGAAAGCCAGCTCTAGGAAGAGTCTTGATGGTTCCAAACTTCTTCCATTTAAGAATGATGGAGGCCACTGTGTTCTTGGGGACCTTCAATGCTGCAGAACTTTTTTAGTACCCTTCTCCAGGTCTGTGCCTTCACAGAGTCTGGTCAGAGGTTAACCAGCTCACAGAGTCTGGTCAGAGGGTTAACCAGCTCACAGAGTCTGGTCAGAGGGTTAACAGCTCACGGAGTCTGGTCAGAGGTAACCAGCTCACAAGGGAGTCTGGTCAGAGGTTAAACCACAGAGATGAATAGACGCAGCTCACAGAGTCTGGTCAAAGGGTTAACCAGCTCAACGGAGTCTGGTCAGAGGGTTAAACCAGCTCATGGAGTCTGGTCAGGAGGTTACCAGCTCACAGAGTCTGTCAGAAGTTAACCCCCTCACAGAGTCTGGTAAGGGTTAACCTTCACGGTCTGGCAGAGGGTTAACACAGAGATGAAGTAGACATCAGCTCACGAGTCTGGTCAGAGGGTTATCAGCTCCAGAGTCTGGTCAGAGGGTTAAACCAGAGATGAATAGACGCCAGCCTCAAGGTTGGTCAGAGGTTTACCACTCAGGGTCTGGTCAGGGTACCAGCTACGGAGTCTGGTCAGAGGGTTTAACCAGCTTGTAGTCTGGTCAGAGGGTTAACACTCACAGAGTCTGGTCGAGGGTTAACAGCTACAGAGTCTGGTCAGAGGGTTAACCAGCTCACGGAGTCTGGTCAGAGGGTTACCAGCTCACGGAGTTGGTCAGAAGTTTAACCAGCTCACAGAGTCTGGTCAGAAGTTAACCAGCTCACAGAGTCTGTCAGAGGTTAACCAGCTCAGGAGTCTGGCCAGAGGGTAACCAGCTCACAGAGTCTGGTCAGAAGGTTAACCAGCTCACAGAGTCTGGACAGAGGGTTAAACCAGCTCACAGAGTCTGGTCAGAAGGTTAACACAGAGATGAATAAAAGTCAGCTCTGGCATTCCAATAATCTTTAGCATTCAAGTCAAGGAGGCTAGTGCACTGGAGAGTTGTAGAGAAACACTTCTTCCTGCAACTAGCTGCCGGTCTTTCTTATACAGAGAGCAGTCCACAGAGCTTTTCAAGGTCAGAAGACTCCTAGATCAATTGGAAGAACAAAGGGGTTCCTGAGCAAGGCCACAGGTGGTACAAGTCTGGACAGAGGCCCCAGAGTGTGTGTGTGTGTGTGTGTGTGTGTGTGTGTGTGGTGTGTGTGTGTGTGTGTGTGTGTGGTGTGTGTGTGTGTGTGTGTGTGTGTGTGTGTGTGTGTGTGGTGTGTTGTGTGTGTGTGTGTGTGTGTGTGTGTGTGGTGTGTGTGTGTGTGGGGACCAGATATTAAATATTAAAGTGTGGGCGTGTGTGTTCGGACGTCTGTCTACATGTGTAGTGAAGTAATAATTATCATATTGGCTATATTGTATACAGTGCATTTGTAAAGTATTCAGACTGCTTCCCTTTTTCCACATTTGTTACATTACAGCCCTATTCTAATGTATTAACTACATGTTGTTCATCATCAATCCACACAATACCCCATAATGACAAAGTGAAAACAAATAAAACAATAAAAACAGAAATATCTTATTTACATAGTATTTAGCACTTGCTATGAGACTCTAAATTGAGCTCTGGTGCATCCTGTTTCCATTGATCATCTTGAGATGTTTCTACACACTTGATTGGAGTCCACCTGTGGTCATTTCAATTGATTGGAAATGATTTGGAAAGGCCACACAGATTTGGAAAGGTCCACAGTTGACAGTGCGTGTCAGAACAAAAACAAGCCATGAGGTCGAATGAATTGTCCGTAAGGGTCAGAGACAGGATTGTGTCCAGG
>NW_019943146.1:211579-214323 GCF_002910315.2 Salvelinus sp. IW2-2015
AAAGTAGAGATATTTTTCAACAATGCGTGAGCTAAATATTTGGGTACCAAGCATGTGCCACACACACACACACACACACACACACACACACACACACACACACACACACACACACACACACACACACACACACACACACACACACACACACACACACACACACACACACACACACACACACCACACACACGCCACACGCACACAAGCTTTGTTTTCTCTCAACTTTCTCCAAGACAATGTCTGTTTTCACATCCAGAGATGTGAGAGGTACATAGTTAAATTGCCTATTGCCTGTTCTTTGGAGCTCTGTTGTTCATTCTCTTTCCTCACTCCTCTCTTCCCTTTGTCATCACATGAGGAAGGAATTGACAAGAGAGAGACTGAGAGACGAGAAGAGATGCAGGACGTAGAAGACGCGGAGGAGAGAGAAGACGGATAGGAGAGAACAAGAGAACTTCGATCGAGACGCAAGAGAGAAGGAGTCAGAGAGAAAGGGCAGAAGGAGAGAACGAAGAGCGCAGAGATAGAGAGACTGAAGAGAGAGAGAGAAAGAGAAGAGAGAAAAGAGAGAAGAGAGAGAGAGAAGAGGAGAGAGAGGGAGAGAGAGAGAAGGAGAGAGATAGAGAGAGAGAGAAGAGAGAGAGAGAGAGAAAGACGAACAAAATTTATCACCTGAAGTCACATGGTTTCATGAGCTCCTCCCAACATAATGACCATCAATGTAGAAAAATAGTCACTAACTGAAGCTCTGATCGAGATACTGCCTTTGTCAAGTCCTTACACAATCTTCTATGAAGATAACAATTACGATCACAGGACAGTCTAAAAACAAGCGAAATACAAGTGAATTTTGAAACAAAGTCAAACTGTTCAATACAACAATGGTTTGTTTGAGATCAATTGGTCAATTGGACTGCTATGCATTAGTGTAGTGATGGAGAAAACTGAGGACATAAGCTTGTGTGTGTGGGTGCAGTTTGGCCGCTGCAGCTGCTCTGTCTGGCACCTACTCCCATGGCTCCTTGACAGCTGTCTGTCTGGCACCTACTCCCATGGCCCTGACAGCTGTCTGTCTGGCACCACCCTCATGGTCCTGATAGCTGTCTGTCTGGTACTACCCCCATGGCCCTGAAGCTGTCTGTCTGGTAACTACCCCCATGGTCCTGATAGCTGTCTGTCTGGAACCTACCTCCATTGGTCCTGACAAAGCTGTCTAGTCTGGCACCTACTCCCATGGTCCTGATAGCTGTCTGTCTGGCACCTACTCCCATGTCCCGATAGTGTCTGTCTGGGCACCTACCCCATGGTCCTGATAGCTGTCTGTCTGGTACCTACCCCTATGTCTATAGCTGTCTGTCTGGTACCTACCCCCATGGTCTGACAGCTGTCTGTCTGGATACTACCCCCATGGTACCTGACAGCTGTCTGTCGTGGTACCTACCCTCATTGGCCTGACAGTGTCTGTCTGGTACCTACCCCCATGGCCCTGATAGCTGTCTGTCTGGTACTACCCATGGCCTGATAACTGTCTGTCTGGCACCTACCCCCATGCCTGATAGCTGTCTGTCTGGTACCTACCCATGGTCCTGACAGCTGTCTGTCTGTACCTACCCCCATGGTCCTGACAGGCTGTCTGTCTGGTACCTACCCCCATGATTCTGACAGCTGTCTGTCCTGGTACCTACCCCCATGGTCCTGATAAGCTGTCTGTCTGCGTACCTACCCCCATGGTCCTGATAGCTGTCTGTCTGGTACCTACCATGGTCCTGACAGCTGTCTGTCTGGCACCTACCCATGGTCCTGATAGCTGTCTGTCTGGCACCTAACTCCATGGCCCTGAAATGTCTGTCTGGTACTACATCATCTTGATTCAGACATTCAACTGAATATCCACAATTAGCTTGTTTCTAGGACCCCAAAAATGATGTATATCCTATTCGACTACATTTTCCCGTTTTATAATTTAAATAAATCTACAACATGGAAATAATATCATGCAATGCCACTCAGTACATAACTATTTAAGTAATAAGTCAATCTGTAACTTTCTCTCAATGTGGAACTGAACTGTGCTTTTCTTAGTCAGATTTGTTTGGTTTCTATGCATTTTTGATGATAATATTCCATAATGACAGCTGCTCAGTAGGGTGTTGTCAGGCTCATTACAAAAGACGCCGCCTCACAAATGGCACCCTATTACCTACATAGTGCATTATGGGCCCAGGTCCAAAGAAGTGCACTATATAGGGAATCGGGTGCTGTTTGGGACACATACAGAACATGGAACCAGGCATTGCTAATCACTAATCCCTCTTGGCCTGTTCTAATGGTTCTAATGCTTCATTAAAACACGGTCTGACTGACTGACTGACTGACTGACTGACTCAGAGAGAGAGAAGAGAGAGAGAAGGAAGAGAGAGAAAGGATGGAGGGAGGAAGGGGGGGGAAACGGAGAATCATCAGCCAAAATTACACTCACTCTGTAGGCTAGTCTATGATTACTGTACATGTAGGCTAGTCTATCATTACCGTAAATATAGGCTAGTATATGATTACCGTAAATGTAGGCTAGTCTATGATTACCATAAATGTAGGCTAGTCTATGATTACCATAAATGTAGGCTAGTCTATGATTACCGTAAATGTAGGCTAGTCTATGATTACTGTAAATGTAGGCTAGTCTATGATTACTGTAAATGTAGGCTAGTCTATGATTACTGTAAATGTAGGCTAGTCTATGATTA
>NW_019943146.1:214905-221098 GCF_002910315.2 Salvelinus sp. IW2-2015
CTAGTCTATGATTACTGTAAATGTAGGCTAGTCTATGATTACTGTAAATGTAGGCTAGTCTATGATTACTGTAAATGTAGGCTAGTCTATGATTACCATAAATGGAGGCTAGTCTATGATTACTGTAAATGTAGGCTGGTCTATGATTACCTGAGGGTGGGGTGCTAAACTGACATATGGAGTTGCTTTGAGATGGTCATACTATGAATCATTTAGCTATTTGATTTAGAATTTTAGGACGACTTTAGGTATGAAAAAAATAATACATATAAATTATTTGATAAAAAATGGATTTTGGCCTTTACTTCTATAGCCCATAGAAACTCACTGAATAACACATTGATAAATGGCAAAAAGGACAGTCAAATAATGAATCATAAGAAACAAGGTTTTGAAGTGTCTAAATCTAGGAGATATAAAAATAACATTAATAAATAATGATATGTTTTTAACACATATTTAACCCCTTTTTGTTGGGTAGGCACAAAACTAGCTTCATACTTCCATTAGTTTTTTAAAACTGGTATCGGTTACCTTCAGACGAGTCCCATGRGACACAGAGAACACCATTGTGTTAGAGCGATTCTCCACTTTTCATTGAGTGGTCATTATCGTTTTAAGTCAAACTGATCGGACGCTACAGATGTTTTCATCATGGTCTGACAAACATTTCTCTAGCTCTGCCACCTTTCACCACAGATGTTTTCATCATGGTCTGACAAACATTTCTCTAGCTGTCAGGACCATGGGGGTAGGTACCAGACAGACAGCTGTCAGGACCATAGGGTAGGTACAGACAGAACAGCTATCAGGCCATGGGTAGTGCCAGACAAGGACAGCTATTCAGGACCATGGCGGTAATGGTTACCAACAGACAGCTTATCAGGCCATGGGTAGTACCAGACAGACATCTGTCAGGCCATGAGGTAGGGTACCAGACAACAGCTGTCCAGGGGACCATGGGGTAGGTACCAGACAGACAGCTGTCAGGACCATGGGGGTACGGTACCAGACAGACAGCTATCAGGACCAGAGGGGTAGTACCAGACAGACAGCTATCAGGACCATGAGGTAGTGCCAGACAGACAGCATATCGGGACCATGGAGGCAGGTGCCCAGACAGGACAGCTATCAAGGACCATGGGAGTAGTGCCAGGACAGACACGACTGTCAGGACCATGGAGTAGGTGCCAGACAGACAGCTATCAGGACCATCGGGGGTAAGTTACCAACAGACAGCTGTCAGGCCATGGGGGGTAGCGGTACAAGACAGACAGCTATCAACCATGAGGGTAGGGTGGCCAGACAGACAAGCTGTCAGGGCATGGGGAGTAGGGCCAGACCAGACAGGCTGCAGGCCATGGGAAGTAGGTGCCAGACAGACAGCTGCCAGGCCATGCACACACACACAAGCTTATGCTCAGTTTTCTCCACACTACCACTAATGCATAGGAAGTCCAATTGGACCAATTGATCTCAAAACAACCCCAAGTGTTGTAATTGAACAGTTGACTTTGTTTTCAAATTCACTTGTTTTCTGCCTTGTTTTTAGACTGTCCACTGTGCATCGTTAATTGCTTAGCTTCCATTAGAAAAGAATTGTTAAGGACTTTGACAAAGGCAGGTTATCTCATCAGAGTTCTGTCGTTAGTGAACTACTTTTCTAACAATAATGCATGGTCATTATGCGTGGGAGGAGCTTCATAAAAACCATGTGACTTCAGGATTAATTTATTGTTCGATCTCTCTCTCTCTCTCTCTCTCTCTCCTCTCTCTCTCTATCTCTGCTTCTCTCCTCTCTCTCTCTGCCCGCTCTTCTCTCTCTACTCTCTCTCCTCTCTCTCTCTCGCTCTCTCTCTCTCTCTCTCTCTTCTCTCTCTCTCTCTCCTTCTCCCCTTCTCTCTGACTCTCTGACTCTCTCTCTCGGTCTCCTCTCTCTCCTCCTTCTCTCCTCTCTACTCGACTCCTCTTGACGCTCTGACTCTCTCTTCTCGGCTCTCTCTCTCTCTTCTTTCGTTGTCATTCCTTCCTCATTGTTTGAGGACAAAGGGAAAGAGAGGAGTAGAGGAAGAGAATTGAACAACAGTAGCTCCAAAGAACAGGCAAATAGGCAATTTAAAACTGTAAACTTCACATCTGCTGGAGTGAAAAACAGACTTGTCTTGGAGAAAGTTGAGAAGAAAACAAACTTTGGGCTGTGCGGGTATGTGTGTGTGTGTGACATGTGTGTGTGTGTGTGTGTGTGTGTGTTGTGTGTGTGGTGTGTGTGTGTGTGGTGTGTGTTGAGATGTGTGTGTGTGTGTGTGTGTGTGTTGTGTGCACATGCTTGGTACCCAATATTTAGCTCCATTGTTGAAAAAATATCTCTACTTTTACTCATCTTTGATTCAGACATTCAACTGATATCCACAATTAGCTTGTTTCTAGGACCCCCAAAAATGATGTATATCCTATCTCGACTACATTTTCCCGTTGTATAATTTAATAAATCTACAACATGAAATCAATATCATGCAATGCCACTCAGTACTAACTATTTAAGTAATAAGTCAATCCTTAACTTCTCTCAATGTGGAACTGAACTGTGCTTTTCTTAGTCAGATTTGTTTGGTTCTATGCATTTTTGATGATAATATTCCATAATGGACAGCTGCCTCAGTAGGTGTTTGTCAGGACTCATTTACAAAAGACGCCGCCCTCCAATGGCACCCTATACCTACATAGTGCATTATGGCCGCAGGTCCAAAGAAATGCACCTATTAAGGGAATCGGGTGCTGTTGGAACATTACAGAACATGGAACCAGGCAGTGCTAATCACTAATCCCTCTTGCCTGTTCTAATGGTTCTAAATGCTTCATTAAAACACGGTCTGGCTGACTGACTGACTGACTCAGAGAGAGAGAGAGAGAGGAAGGAAGAGAGAAGAAAGGAGGAGGGAGGAAGGGGGGGGGAACGGAGAATCATCAGCCAAAATTACACTCACTCTGTAGGCTAGTCTATGATTACTGTACATGTAGGCTAGTCTATCATTACCGGAAATATAGGCTAGTATATGAGTACCGTAAATGTAGGCTAGTCTATGATTTACCATAAATGTAGGCTAGTCTATGATACCATAAATGATAGGCTAGTCTAGATTACCGTAAATGTAGGCTAGTCTATGATTACTGTAAATGTAGGCTAGTCTATGATTACTGTAAATGTAGCTAGTCTATGATTACTGTAATGTAGCTAGTCTGTATGAAATGTAGGCTTGTCATGATTACTGTAAATGTATGGCTTCTATGATTACTGTAAATGTAGGCTAGTCTATGATTACTGTAAATGTAGGCTAGTCTATGATTACTGAAATTGTAGGTATCTATGATTATTTAAATGTAGGCTAGTCTATGATTACTGTAAATGTAGGCCTAGTCTATATTACTGTAAATGTAGGTTAGTCTCTGATTACTGTAAATGTAGGCTAGTCTATGATTACCATAAATGGAGGCAGTCTATGATTAGCTGTTAAATGTAGGCTGGCTCTATGATTACCTGAGGGTGGGGTGCTAAACTGACATATGGAGTTGCTTTGAGATGGTCATACTATGAATCATTTAGCTATTTGATTTAGAATTTTAGGACGACTTTAGGTATTGAAAATAATAATACATATAATTATTTGATAAAAAATGATTTTGGCCTTTACTTCTATAGCCCATAGAAACTCACTGAATAACACATTGATAAATGGCAAAAAAGGACCAGTCAAATAATGAAATCATAAGAAACAAGGTTTTGAAGTGTCTAAATCTAGGAGATATAAAAATAACATTAATAAATCAATGATATGTTTTTAAACCATATTTAACCCCTTTTTGTTGGTAGGCACAAAACTAGCTTCCATACTTCCATTAGTTTTTTTAAAACTGGTATCGGTTACCTTCAGACGAGTCCCATGGGACCACAGAGAACACCATTGTGTTAGAGCGATCTCCACTTTTCATGAGTGGTCATTATCCGTTTTAAGTCAAACTGATCGGACGCTACAGATGTTTTCATCATGGTCTGACAAACATTTCTCTACTCTGCACCTTTCACCACAGATGTTTTCATCATGGTCTGACAAAACATGTTCTCTGCTTCTGCCACCTTTCACCACAGATGTTTTCATCATGGTCGTGACAAACATTTCTCTGGCTCTGCACCTTTCACCACAGATGTTTTTCATCATGGTCTGAAAAACATTTCTCTAGCTCTGCCACCTTTCACCACAATGTTTTCATCATGGTCTGACAAACATTTCTCTAGCTCGGCCACCTTTCACCACAGAGTTTTCATCATGGTCTGACAAACATTTCTCTAGCTCTGCCCACCTTCCACCACAGATGTTTTCATCATGGTCTGACAAACATTTCTCTAGCTCTGCCACCTTTCACCACAGATTTTTCATCATGGTCTGACAAAACATTTCTCTAGCTCTGCCACCTTTCACCACAGATGTTTTCATCATGGTCTGACAAACATTTCTCTAGCTCTGCCACCTTTCACCACAGATGTTTTCATCATGGTCTGACAACACTTTCTCTAGCTCTGCCACCTTTCACCACAGAGTGTTTTCATCATGGTCTGACCAAACATTTCTCTAGCTCTGCCACCTTTTCACCACAGTATGTTTTCATCATGGTCTGACAAACATTTCTCTAGCTCTGCCACCTTTCACCACAGATGTTTTCATCCATGGTCTGACAAAACATTTCTCTAGCTCTTGCCACCTTTCACCACAGATGTTTTCATCATGGTCTGACAAACATTTCTCTAGCTCTGCCCCTTCACCACAGATGTTTTCATCATGGTCTGACAAACATTTCTCTAGCTCTGCCACCTTTCACCACAGATGTTTTCATCATGGTCTGACAAACATTTCTCTAGCTCTGCCACCTTTCACCACAGATGTTTTCATCATGGTCTGACCAAACATTTCTCTGCTCTGCCACCTTTCACACAGATGTTTTCATTCATGGTCTGACAAACATTTCTCTAGCTCTTGCCACTTTCACCACAGATGTTTTCATCATGGTCTGACAAACATTTCTCTGCTCTCCACCTTTCACCAAAGGATGTTTTCATCATGGTCCTGACAAACATTTCTCTAGCTCTGCACCTTTCACCACAGATGTTTTCATCATGGTCTGACAAACATTTCTCTAGCTCTGCCACCTTTCACCACAGAATGTTTTCATCATGGTCTGACAAACATTTCTCTAGCTCTGCCACCTTTCACCACAGATGTTTCATCATGGTCTGACAAACATTTCTCTAGCTCTGCCACCTTTCACCCACAGATGTTTTCATCATGGTCTGACAAACATTTCTCTAGCTCTGCCACCTTTCACCACAGATTTTTTCATCATGGTCTGACAAACATTCTCTGGCTCTGCCCCTTTCACCACAATGTTTTCATCATGGTCTGACAACATTTCTCTAGCTCTGCCACCTTTCACCACAGATGTTTTCATCATGGTCTGACAAAACATTTCTTCTAGCTCTGACCACCTTTCACCACAATGTTTTCATCATGGTCTGACAAACATTTCTCTAGCTCTGCCACTTTCACCACAGATGTTTTCATCATGGTCTGACAAACATTTCTCTAGCTCTGCCACCTTTCACCACAGATGTTTTCTCATCATGGTCTGACAAACATTTCTCTAGCTCTGCCACCTTTCACCACAGATGTGTTTCATCATGGTCTGACAAACATTTCTCTAGCTCTGCGCACTTTCACCACAGATGTTTTCATCATGGTCTGACAAACATTTCTCTAGCTCTCCACCTTTCACCACAGATGTTTTCATCATGGTCTGACAAACATTTCTCTAGCTCTGCCACTTTCACCACAGATGTTTTCATCATGGTCTGACAAAACATTCTCTAGCTCTGCCACCTTTCACCACAGATGTTTTCATCATGGTCTGACAAACATTTCTCTAGCTCTGCCACCTTTCACACAAGATGTTTTCATCATTCCTGACAAACATTTCTCTAGCTCTGCCACCTTCACCACAGTGTTTTCATCATGGTCTGACAAACATTTCTCTAGCTCTGCACCCTTTCACACAGATGTTTTCATCATGAGTCTGACAAACATTTCTCTAGCTCTGCCACCTTTCACCACAGATGTTTTCCATCATGTCCTGACAAACTTTCGCT